>NC_026005.2:50233949-50243949 GCF_000442705.2 Elaeis guineensis | reverse complement strand
AACACTATCATCAGTTCAATAAATCTGCTTTATGACTATTTGTTGAAATTCTTTATTAAATCTGAGTAATTCCAACTATTGGAGAACAATCCGGAGTCAAATCTGAACATAGTCTACCATACTCTACCCTCAAAAAGTCCATACTCTAATTCTATTAAGACAGTCTCAGATATCTCATCCTTCATGATAGAATCAGAATAGGGAAAATAATTTCTTTGGGGAACCTGTATTTTCAATTCTCTAACTACATCAGACATATGCGATTTTCTTTATGCTTTTTGTAGATTTATTCATTTTCCCGTGTCTATATTGGCATCTTGACACTGGATATTGTGGAAAAGTAAGATGTAACCCAGTAGAAGACTACCTAAGTTTTCTGTGTGCTTCAAACTTTTGGTGTAAGGCTGGATGGTTATATCATGATGCTCTTGGAGCCTTACTCTTGACATGCTGCTACCTGGTCACTCTGCATTTTCATGACATACTGGTGAAATCATGGTGAAGCATTTAATCATGCTGTTTTTGCATCTTCAGATTGGAGATCTCAAGGGACTTTTTGGACTGTTTATGGTTCAAATGCAACTTCTTCGAGCAAAATTGAAAGTACTGGATGCTTCATATGGAATAGGAACAGGTTGGTCTTGTCATATTAAAAAGCTCAATCAGCTAGTTCATCTCCACCTTAGAAAAAGATTATGTGACAGACACATTTAGGTCATCGAGAACGAAATATATGTTGAGCTATGATCTTGGTGAGGCCAAGGTTGATTTTTGTTGTCACTGAATTCATGACATTATCTCATTCCAGGTAATACGGCTCTTATATACCATCATGGTAAACTTTTGGCTTTGTCAGAAGCAGATAAACCTTGTAAGTATTTTCAATAAATCAACGTCATATATTTGATGACATTCTAGATTCCATATTAGTTCCTCCAAAATGTTGGTATATCCAACTTTTGTTGGTATATCCAACTTTTGCACGTAGGAATGGACCACTCTGTTGAAGTTCTTGAATAAAAATTAATCTATGTACTACAAGTAGCTATTCTCTCATCAACCAGATTAGAATTTAGCACTTACCTATCTTCTGTCGTGTTGCTTCTTTTGAGCTATTAATAATTAATAATTCAGTACTCCATTTAACTGCTTTTTGCAGATGTTGTTAAAGTTCTAGAAGATGGAGATTTGCAAACCCTTGGGATGTTGGACTATGACAAGAGGTTGACCCATCCATTCACTGCTCACCCAAAGGTTGACCCTTTCACTGGTATGACTGAAGCCAAAGACCATTTTATTTCTTGCAGCATATTTATATGACAGCCTTTTGATTTATGTGTACTCTTTGATGCAGATGAAATGTTTACCTTTGGATATTCACACACACCTCCCTATTGTACTTATCGAGTCATTACTAAGGATGGAGTTATGCTTGATCCAGTACCAATAACGATATCTGACCCTGTCATGATGCATGACTTTGCCATCACTGAAAACTATGCCATCTTCATGGACCTACCTTTGTTCTTCCGGCCAAAGGTGCTAGAATTATCATATGTTCTACTATCGTATTTTCTTCATCCAGAGAAGACAATATTATTAAGCTCTGAGGAAGGATAACTTGCATTTTCTGGTTCTGAAAATGGACATGCAGTTTAGCTGCACTTTTTTGGTTCTTGATCTTGCTTTCATTTTATTTATTTACAGGAAATGGTGAAAGGAAAGTTAATCTTCACTTTTGATACCACAAAGAAAGCTCGCTTTGGAGTACTTCCACGATATGCAAAGGATGATCGTCATATTAGATGGTTTGAGCTTCCAAATTGCTTCATATTTCATAATGGTAATTCTCTCATTCTACTGTGGCTGATCTTTGACTTCCTGATGTCACATGGTGCTTGACGTACCGGTAGAGATTAGTCATGTTGGTATGCATGAAGTTAGCTAGTCATCGGTACAAGTTTTTCGTTTTCTATTTCCTCTTCTTGAATTAGTATATATCTTCTCCATTGTTTCCTTCTTGTCGATGGATATAATACATATGTTGCATATCATTTGGTTTGTTGGTTGCTTTGGATTGGTTTTGCAAGAGTTTAATGGAATCTGTTGATTGACATGTTGCACCTACTTTTCTCTTGGCAAATGTTGTTAATCTTGATGGGTTGACAATGATAGCTGCATCTTTCAGCCTAGACATCCGATTGACATTGTCAACTCATTGGTCATTAGTAGGATGGCATGTGCTTTGCAAGTGCTCTGCTAGGTAGTAGTAAGACCACAGAACAGAAACAAAAACAAAACAACTGTAAATAACAAAATAAAACTTATTAAGAAGCTGGACTAATAGTAATATGCAATGATATCCTGTTTAATGAACAAATAGTTGAAACACATGAAATTTCAAGCCCATGCAGTATAGAATTGGAGAAGGGACTCTTAAATGCATGTGAAGAAATTCTTTCTGTTGGTTGGAGTAGTATTCACCCAACAACAGATACCCAAGTTTCTAAGGCTTTCTGTTTCAGTTGTTATTGAATGATGAAATGGGATAGAGTGCCCCTATTTTTACCAGGAGTACATACACAAATTGTATCCATTTATAGCATATACATAGTGAAGGTAAATGTTCATGGAAGGGAAAAATAATAGATACTAAAGAAATAAAGAAAATGAATTTATCATAAAATATTAATGGTTGAAATTGTTTGTTTAAGGAAATATTCTGTTAAGTCAAGTTTGAGAGTGGTGCTAGATGCATATAAGTTAATACTGTTGCCATTTTTGTTTCCATTATGCTTTATTCCCCTGTTTAAGGTTTTTAACTGCCATGACAAGGTAATAAAATAATGAAAATAGTTTTGGATTTTCCAAGCCAAATTAATGATCATTCATAATGTTATGATGTTTTAAGTTTGTAGTCATTTTACAGCACTAAGCAGTGGCAGTAAAATAATATTATTCTATCTGGGATGCATAGTAATATGGGATAACCTGACACATAAGTCATGCAGAAAGAACTTGTGTGTTTTTTGTGGAATTTCCCATGGCTTTTTAGTCTAGCATCTTGTCCATTGTCAATCTAGGTGCATTTTACATATGGTAGGTTCAGTAAAGGGACTGAATAATGCTAATCAATTCGATGGTATTAATAAATCTTGTTATGTCCAAGGTACTATAGTATTATTTCTACATTCATGCTTGCGTAGGTATATAAGCATTTCAAATTAACTGTATGAATCTGTATGATGAGCCAAAATATCCACTATATTTCTGGTGTAACAACTAGAAATAGTCATTGTAAGACTAAAAGTGAGCGATGCATGTAGTAAACCAAAAAAAAACATATATATGAATATCAAAGTATTATGTAGATTATATCAACCAGAAAAAGATTGCATACAGGTGAAGGGATGGGAAGGGTGATGCGTGTGAGCGCATGCATGCATGTGTGGGGTGGAGGTGGGGGTGGACAGTGAAAACCTGGATTTTAGGAAGATGATAGATGAGATTATGAGGTGAGAAAGAACAAAAGAAATTTAAGGGCCTTTTGGTCAGATATATTGACAGAATTGACAGATAGAAATTGAGTAAACTCTCTTTCTACATTATTGTATTCTTATTGCCTTTTTACTTTGCTAAATGGCACATTATGCGTTCTTTATTTTTTCCCCTCAGATTATGTCTGTTCTTTGGCTCCACCCATATAATAATTTTACTGCTGACTGAAGGACTCTACTGGTTCCTATAACATTGATAAACAGGGAACAGTACCATAAATTTTCTTTTACATTTTGACTTAATTCTCTGAAGTTGTTTCTGTAGATTTGTCTTGCCCTCCTTCTGCAGAGCTTTTCATCTTCATCCAGTCTTTGAAAATTTGAACCAGTTTAGACCAACATGAAGTGAAAGAATGACAAGTATTTATAAGTCAGTGTACTTTTGTCATCTGCTCTATTTAGTCTACTTCTTGTGCCAAATCTTCTGATGATCAAACATTAAATGAATGATATACGTTAAGTCTTTGGATTGATCAACCAATCTACTTGAAATAAATTAATTGCAAGCAAGAATTAAACTGTAATCTTGGTTGTTTCTTTGCCTAATGCAAGATGACTGTAAACTTTGTTATTTGAAATGATACTTGATGGAACTCATAACATTTCACAAGCAGTTTCGTACTTGCTTTGGCTCGTGGAAAGTTTGTTTGGATAAGCTTTCTGAGGTTTTTTGGGTTTTTTATCAGCAAATGCTTGGGAGGAGGGTGATGAGGTCATTCTGATCACTTGCCGTTTAGAGAATCCAGATTTGGACATGGTCAATGGAACCACAAAAGGCCAACTTGAAAATTTCAGTAACGAACTGTATGCAGTTCTGGATTTTGAAAGGCTTTTACTTTGACTGCTGTGCTTCTTGAGATCTTACTGTTTTTTTCTGTCAGATACGAAATGAGGTTCAATATGAAAAATGGTGCTGCTTCACAAAAGCAACTATCAGTCTCTGCTGTAGATTTTCCTCGGATTAATGAGAGTTACACTGGAAGGTATTGTTTTATCAATTAAGATCATGACAATGGGGAATACAATATAACAGATATGAACTGTTAAACTGCAGTTTAACAGCCATAACTCTTTTCAGATTAGAGCATAATTTCTTGGTTGTTCTTATCTTAGTATATGGGCTTTTCTCTAGTGTCTGGTAAAACTATTATGAGAGAAACTACGTGTTATGAAAGTCCAACTGGGCCTTTATTATCCTTTATCATCCTTCCTTTCCACATATCACTGATTGGGGTCTGAACCACCAAGAAAAGTGAGTTTGCTGGCATCTGAGAAATTGACAGGAGTTTCATCTGGCCTCCAACAGTCTGGGATGAGTTTTGACCTTGTAATGGTTTAAAGTGCGTTGCATGTTACGGTACTATCATGGGCTCTAGGTGTAAAACAGAAACAAATAGGTAGCTAGTAGTGACCTTGCATTGATATATTTCAATCCATGTTATTTCATGTTGTCCGCTATTATGTCAGAGCATAGATTTAATTGTTACAGTATAATCAGTGGGGAGACTTGTTGGGCTTATTAGTGGTTAGCAAAAACAAGGCTACAATAGGATTCCTAAAATGAAAAGGGGAGAAAAAGACTCAAAAACACACAAAAAAAAAAGAAAGAATAAAGAAAAAAAGGAAAGACAACCATGTAGCCTAGGGGTGGCAATTTATTACCCGACGTGTAAATGATCTGCTTTAAGCAGGTTCGTATTTGACATAAATGGATTTGGGTCATAAACAGGTGGGGTTCACGTTTGGACCTTTGACCCATTTAACATGTTTTGACCCATTTAGTAATTGGAATTGATCATGACTCAACCATTTAACATATGTTTAGGTCTTATTTAATCCGTTTAAAACTTGCTCAATCTATTTTTGTCCTGTTAAACATATTTAACCTATTTAAACCCATTTAATCCGTTAAAAATCTGCTTAATCTATTTAAGCCATTTAACCTAACTTGATCTGTTTAATAAACAAGTTATACATGTTGGTCAAATTACCTGTTTAATAAACAGGTTCGATTCAGATATGAGCTTTTGAGCTATTTAATAAATAGATTGGTTTGGGTTGATGAATTTTTGACCAGACTTAGCATCCAACCCAACCTGACCTGATTGCCACCTCTTGAGTAGCTTTTATCTGACTAGAATGATTTCTAAAGAACGATTCATAAGTCCGACCCTAGATAGTTGGGGCAATACCTATGGTCACAATTATGGTTACCTATAGGTGCAATGTTATAGTGCAGTGGTGTTTATGATGTTCAAGAAAAAGATGTAAATTGCTTTTTTTTCTTCTTTATGATGTTAGTACTGATTAATGTTAAATTTGTCCTTGCTACCAAAGAAACTAAAATCACTTCTTGCATCTATTTTCACAATACTTTATTGTTTTTCATCTTTTTAAATTCAGGAAACAACGATATGTCTATGGCACTATACTTGACAACATTACAAAGGTAAAAGGCATTATCAAATTTGATCTGCATGCGGAGCCAGAGACTGGTAAGAAAAAGCTTGAAGTAGGAGGAAATGTGAAAGGCATCTTTGAGTTGGGACCTGGTAGATATGGTTCAGAGGCAATATTTGTGCCTGGCCAATCTGGCATCACTTCAGAAGAGGATGATGGATATTTAATATTCTTTGTGCATGATGAAAACACCGGGTACTCTCTCTCTCTCTCTCCCTCCCTCCCCCCATGTGCATGAGACATCTGCTAGGGAAGGAAATATCTGTGTTTGGCGGTCAAAAATGATCTACTTATTTTTTGTTAGAGGAACGCATTATGTTCTTATGGGCTTTTAGAAGTTGTACTAGAAAAGATAAACAGTTTTTCTTTACCAAATAAAGTGGCATTTAAGGTATATCTTGTTGCCCTAGTGTGGTAATACCAGTAGATTTGTTCAGATGTTATTAAAAACATTTGAAATCAAATTCTTTTATTCCTAACAAAAGTTGAGCAGTTCAATGTTAATATGTAAATGATGTTCTGCATTTTTAAGGCATTTTCCTTCCATGAATCGCCTTGGTGAGATTATAGAATCATTTCTCATGTAATATTTATGAGATGTATCATTTGGCATTCACTTTAAATAAGATAATTGCAGTTTTTTAATTAAAATGCCAGTTCCTCTCTCATCATTTTATATCAGAGTACTTCATACAGCATGCCACTATTCATAATGTCATCATTATCTTGTTACTGTCCATGTTTCTATTGATGGGAAGTGCTCTGGTTCAAGATGAGGGCCTTCTTTTAATATCCTTTCTTTCATTGTTGAAGGAAATCTGAAGTCAATGTAATTGATGCGAAGACGATGTCTGCTGAACCTGTGGCAGTCGTGGAGCTTCCAAATAGAGTTCCATATGGATTCCATGCCTTCTTTGTGAGAGAGGTTAGTAGAAACATTTCTCAGCTGTATCTTATCTGTTGCCCATACCTTTATTGGACTAAGAACTGTCTTACAAATTAATTTCAAAGAGGTTCCTATATAGAGCCAGCAGAATTTGAAATACTTGGAATCTCTCAAGTTTCTTTGAGGCCTATAAATGCCTGATATTTTCACTTTAGTGTTCACTTATAGAAGGTTTTTGGTGATTGCCAGGAACAACTCCAGAGACAAGTAGCAGCGTGAGTGATGCTGATTCTCTGCATTGCAGAACCCTTTGCCAGTAGATTTTGAAAGAAATTAGATGCATTGCAGATAAGATCCCAGGATCTACTAGCTACAAGTGTATTCTGGGCATGCTCTACTTTTGAATACCGTTGCTCTTTGCCAGAACAGTTAGTTAATCTGTGTATACATGGATCTCATTTAAACTTGTATTGTCAGTCTATACATACAATTATCATGTGCTTTCCTAGGAAAGCAATGCTATGTGCTTTCGCTTGTGAGCAGAAACTACTGAACTTTAGGTTGAAGGGTACCTTACCTGGACCGTTGGAGGGTTCGGCTCCGGTGTAGATCCCCCATTTGGACCTCAATTAGTAGATCATGGTATCGTGAGAAGTGGCTAGGTCTGCCTGGGAGGCCACCTATTGCCCTACCTGGAGTAGGGTGGGTATATGGTAAGTCATAGATAGATACATCCTTACATACATGCATACATAAAATAAAGTACTCAGGGTCAAGGTTTTATGTCTCGATGGGGTGGGGGGGTGTTCTGGCCTTCCTATTTCATTTCTGTGAGAAAACGAGTGAGATGGGTTTAGGATTTCGAAATCTATCTATATAACAAAAGAAGAAAAATGAGGAGAAAAGGAAAGGAAAGAAAGATGAAGAAGGAGAAAAATTAAAAAAGAAAAAGAAAATTGAAAAAATAAAAAGAGGAGGGAGAAGAAAATAAATGAAAAAGGAATACAAAAAGAAGAGAGGAAGAGAAAGAAAGGAAGGAAAAAAGAAGAAAAAAAGAGAGGAAAGAAGGAGAGAAAAATGGAGGATATTTATTTAGATGTATGATTGGGACAGCTGTTGGAATGAATGGGACAGCAAGGCATTCTACTCTATTGAAAAATCAAGTTCTATTCTCTAGAGAAGTCAAGATATTTTTGTTCCATGGGAGTTAAAATCTTGCTTAGGGTTATATTGTTATTTGGAGTCAAGATTGCTTGTCTCCTATTATGATCCTCTATGAGCATATCTTGAAAAGAAAATTTAGGAATTTTGGTTCTGTTAATTGTCATGTTCAAATTGTCCTTGTTCTTTCTGAAGTGTTTGTTTTCAGCGGCAGCTAATGAACATATTCCTACTTTAAGAAAATTTATTCAACTTTTGCAAACAATGTTATGTAGCATGTTACTTAAGAAAAGATGGTTCTGGTTAGTTCTGGTTAATGATGGAACTTCTATGATTTTACTCGTAAGATTATATGACTTCTATAGACTGATGTAATTGTTGAGCTACAACACCCCCTCCAAAAAAAAACTAGGTGGTTATAGAATTTAGTTTGCATCGGGACTATTTGTTGGTGGAAAGATTATCATAAAGATGGAAAAGATCTTCAGAATTTTTATTTAAATAATTAATAAAAAATCTCTAAAATTATTGAAAAATTTAGAAATTAGAAAGAACAATGGATATTGTGGATTGGAGAAGTGCTCTAAGCATTCTCTTAAGAGAATGCTAGATAATCGGCAAGGGTGCCCAAGGTACAATTAGTTTTTGCTCCTTGCAGGTAGCCTTCAAGCATAAAACTAGCACATAGAGACAGAGGTTTGATGGCTTCTTTAGTTATTTGAAGAAAGTTTCAAAATTATATAATAGGAAGGCAATTCACAGAAAAGAAATGGAAAATATGAGAAATGGAATAAAGAGCTTATTGCAACAAGAAAAAGAAAAAAGCTCAAAAGTTATGGCATTTAGTTTTGTAGCACTTAGAGTGTAAGGTCTAGTCCATCTTGATTGGTCTAGATCAGACTAATCCAATCCATAGACTAGGTGGAATGTGCTCTGCTTGTGCTGGGCAACAGGAGACTTCTGATCTCTTAATAACATCTATGGGTGTCGAAGTCACAAAGACCACCAGAGATGAGGAAAATTTCAGACTTTTGCTTGATTTCATTTCTTCCTCACTCATAGGCTAGGCAGCATATGTTCTGCACATACTAGCCAATGGCAGACTCCTAATCTCTAGATGATACCTGTTGCAGCCAATCCCTTCATCGTCTGGTCGCCGGGAACAAGCACCTGCAAAAGAAAGTCCGCACTGACCGGAGGTGGCTCCGGCGGGGACCCTCCGACGGTCAAGTCAGAGAGGAGACTAGGCAACAGTGAAAAGAAAACAAGGAGCTCAACGAGAGGGGGTAAGAAAGAGAGAGGGAGCAAGCCCCAAAGTTTCCCAGAGACCCCTAGCACTGTTACCTTCCCTGATATATATAGTGGAGCATGGTATGGCGCCGTCATTAATGGCGCGGACAATTGAAGAATTGTCAGCTCACTGAAGACTGTCAGAGTCGCCGTAAAGGTGTCAAATCGCCGTGGGGCTGTCAAATCGCTAGGGTTGACCATGCCTTAGGTGGGATAATGCCCCTAGGTGGCAGTGCCGCATGCCGTTGTCAGGACTGACAGTCTCTGACAGTAGTACGACGATTGGAGGAGCCGACCGACCATAGGTCGGCGGCCAGCTGAGGGGCGTCGGGTGGAAGTTTGGGCCCCTCCGACAGTCAGTCGGGCACGTTGCAGGAGTCGGGCATCGGACTCCATAGTGCAGTCGGTCGGGAGAGCGGAAAAGGTCCGCCCGACCGATGTATCCTCGGTCGGTCGATAGCCATCGATCGGTCGGTAACGGCACCCGTCGGTCGGTCAGTCGGTGAAGTCGGGCGTCGGACATGTAGGTCCGATGATGAGTCGGCATGAGTGGGGTCGGTCGGTATTCCCCAACAGTTGCCCCCCTCCACTCCTGAGTCGGATGGTGCGCTGGCCAATGTCTTTGTTTGGGCAGCAGCATCAGGCG
>NC_026005.2:50152054-50233849 GCF_000442705.2 Elaeis guineensis | reverse complement strand
TCGTCATCCAGTGGAAGAGGCCGACTCTGAGGACTAGTCGGTTTTTTGCTTTTCCTTCTGCTTCTCATACTTGTATTCGGGCTTTGGCCCAGTTTTGTAAGCTTGACCTGATCGCTAATGAAATCAAAGTCAAAGTTTTTTGGACTTGAACTTTTTTCCTCTACATGTCTTTCTTTTTTCATGTGTTGTGGAATGCGTTTGAACACATAAGTCGCTAGCCCGATAGATCAGTTAGGACGTTCGGTAATGCGTGCCGCCATGAAGGCAGAGCGAGTCCTGACTTTGGATCGGCCTTCCGATGGTCGAGGGCTTAAGTCGGGCATCCTTCGTCCGATTGTGAGTCGGGCGTATTCGTTGAGTCGAAAGCCGATCGAACATCGGGCAGGGCTCGACGGTCGGATTATTTCATAGGTTCCGACAGTCGGATATCTTTCGACGCGTCCAATTGAATGGCATCCGGCGCGTTTAGCCGAATGTCGTCTGGCGCATTTAGTCGGGGAAGCGATGATAAGTCAGTCTCCGATATCCTTATGTCGGCTACTTACGCCGCACCGCGTGATAGACGGTGGTAAGCCGAATATCTTTCGGCCAGTCGTAGCTCGGTCGGTGAGTCATGAATGCGACAGTGGGCGCGTCGTGTGATAGACGGTGGTAAGCCGAATATCCTTCGACCGACCGTAGCTCGGTCGGTAAGTCGCGACGGCGGTCGCGCAGGCATTTTGCCTTTCTTTGGTCGGGGCTCAGTCGGTAAATTAGCCGATCGTCTGGCCCGAAACTTCGACCGTAGAAGGAGTGTTAACTCCCGTTGTCATGGATGGTTCGGCCCTTGTGAGCGTCCGATACATCGTCGGTGATCGGGCCGTCGGTTCCATGTGGACATTAAGTCCGAGTCGGGACGTCGGGACTCGTCCTCCTTGACGAGCGCCGATCATCAGTCGAAGAGTTGAGACTCCGAAATTTTGATACTGGATTTGTATTCCGAATGAACAAGTACAAAGTTCATTGGTGATACAGCTTAAGGTTGTCGGCATTCCAAGTCCGGGGAATGGGGTTCCCTTCCAAAGTCTCCAGTCGGTAAGCCCTTGGCCCGTAGGTGTCCACTACCATGTAGGGCCCTTCCCAATTTGGAGCTAGCTTCCCTTGGTTTAGGGGCTTCGAGACTTCTGCCTTTCTTAGGACTAGGTCCCCAGGCCTGAAAAGCTTTGGCTTGATCTTGGCATTGTAATATCGGGCTACTCTCTGTCGGTATGAAGCCATACGAAGTTGAGCCTCGCTTCGAAGCTCGGAGAGGAGGTCTAGGTCGGCTCTCCGGCAATTAGAGTTGTTCGGCTCTTGATACTGCTCGACCCTAGTTGATGGCAGTCCGATCTCAAGCGGTATCATTGCCTCCATCCTATAGGTCAAACTGAAAGGCAACTCCCCGGTCGGCACGTGGGGGGTCGTTCGGTAAGCCCACAGGATGGAGTTCAACTCGTCGACCCAGAGGCCTTTGGCTTCGTTCAATCGGGTTTTGAGCCCATGTAGTATGGTCCGGTTGGTCACCTCGACTTCGCCATTGGATTGTGGGTGTCCGACTGAAGTCAGTCGGTGCGTGATGTGAAACCTCGCACAGAAGTTTCTGAAGTCCTGATTGTCGAACTGTCATCCATTGTCGGTGATAATGATATGCGGCAATCCGAACCTGAAGATGATGGACTTCTGAACGAAGTCCTCCATCTTCCACTCGATAATCTGTGCCAGGGGCTCGGCCTCCACCCACTTGGTGAAGTAGTCGATGGCAATGACTATGAACTTCCTTTGGCCCGATGCTGGAGGGAAGGGACCGAGGATGTCGACCCCCCACTGAGCGAAGGGCCACGGGGTGACAATAGGAGTGATTTGGCTGGCTGGCCGGTGTTGTACGTTAGCATACTTCTGGCATGGTTCGCACTTCCGGACCAACTCAGCCGCATCCTTCTTCATGGTGGGCCAGTAGTAACCCTGCCGCAGGACCTTGTAGGCCAAGGATTTGCCCCCCAAGTGACTCCCGCAGATCCCTTCGTGCACTTCTCTGAGTACGTAATCTGCGTCGATCGATCCCAAACACCTGAGCAAGGGAAGGGAGAACGACCTTTTGTAGAGTCGGCCATCCATGATCACATATTGGGAGGCCGACCATCGAAGCCGCTTGGCCTCCGCAGGATCTTCAGGGCTGATCTCGTCGGTCAGGTACCGAACAATCAGATCCATCCAGCTTGGTTCGGCCGTCAGTTGTAGCACCTCTTCGACCTTGTCGATGCTCGGCTGCTCGAGATTCTCCACGAACGTCCGACCCAAAGAGTTAAAAGCCGAGATCGCCAGCCTGGAGAGTGCGTCGGCCCGGGCGTTCTCTGACCTGAGGATATGGGAGATCTCGAAATATCCGAGGTGCGTCACGAGATCCTTCACTTTCTGGAGATATTTCGCTATAGCTGGATCTCGCACCTCGAATTCGCCTTTGACCTGCCCCACAATTAGCTGAGAATCGGAGAATATCCGGAGGCTGTCGATCCCAAGTTTCCCTGCCATCCTCAAGCCGGCGAGGAGCGCTTCATACTCGGCTTGGTTATTGGAGGCTTTGAAGTCGAATCGGAGGGCGTACTCGGTGACTACCCCATCCGAGTTGGTGAGCAGGAACCCAGCCCCGCTCCCTTGAGCGTTTGAAGCTCCGTCGATGTGCAGTACCCAGGTGGAGACCGGGTCAGGCTCGGAGACCGCGGCTCGTCCGGGGTTCATGCCTTCTGACCCTTGGTCGGCCGTCGGGCATTCTGCGATGAAATCGGTCAGGACCTGGGCCTTTAAGGCGGGTCGCGGTCGGTACTGTATGTCGAACTCGTTGAGCTTCATCGCCCACTTTGCTAGTCGTCCCGATGTGTCGGGTCGGCGCAATATCGCCCTCAGGGACTGGTTGGTGAGGACCGCAATGGCATGCGCCTGGAAGTATGGGCGGAGTCGTTGTGCGGAGACGGTCAGGGCAAAAATCATCTTTTCTGTATCCGAATATCGAGCTTCAGCACCGCGGAGCACTTTGCTGGTATAGTATATAGGTTGATGAGTTTGGCTCTCGTTCTCTCGGACGAGCACCGAACTGACTACCTCGGGGGAAGTGGCCAAATAGAGATACAGTGTCTCCCCGACCTCTGGCTTCACAAGCAACGGCGGAGAAGCCAGGTACCGCTTCAGCTCCTCGAAGGCTCGTCGGCACTCATCCGACCAAGAGAAGCCCTTCGCCTGCCTCAGGGTTTTGAAGAACGGGAGGCATCTTTCGGCCGACCGAGAGATGAATCGGCTGAGAGCAATGATTTTTTCATTCAGCTGCTGGACCTCCTTCTTGGTGTTCGGATGGCGCATGTCAATGATTGCCTTTATCTTCTCAGGATTAGCCTCGATTCCACGCTGAGAAACAAGGAACCCGAGAAACTTCCTCGAGGTCACTCCAAAAGCGCACTTAGTCGGATTCAGCTTCATTCGATGTTGTTGCAGAGTGCGAAAAGCTTCTTCGAGATCTCGAACATGATCTGCAGTCTGCGCACTCTTTACCAGCATGTCGTCCACATATACTTCCATATTGCGCCCGATCTGGTTTTTGAAGACCTTATTGATGAGTCGTTCGTAGGTAGCTCCAGCATTCTTCAGCCCGAAGGGCATCACCCTGTAGCAGTAGAGGCCCTTGGGGGTCACGAAGGCAGTGTGCTCCTCATCTTCGGGCGCCATCCGGATCTGATTGTACCCGACGAAAGCGTCCATGAAGCTGAGCAGTCGATAACCGGACGTCGCATCCACCAGCTGATCGATCTTTGAAAGTGAAAAGCTGTCCTTCGGACAGGCCCGATTCAAGTCGGTGTAGTCGATGCAAATCCTCCACTTTCCGTTGGCTTTCTTCACCATGACAACATTGGCAAGCCAATCGGGATATGTAGTTTCTCTGATGAAGCCCACCTCGAGTAGCTTGTCCACTTCTTCGTCGATGGCCTTCTGTCTTTCTGGAGCAAAAGACCTTTTCTTCTGTCTCACCAGCCTCATCGTCGGGTCGATGTTGAGTCGGTGCGTTATTGTTTCTGGAAGAATGCCCAACATATCTGCTGCCGACCAAGCAAATATGTCGGCGTTGGCCTTCAGCAGCTCCGCCAACCATCGTCGTTCTGGGTCGGATAGTTGAGACCCGACCCATACCTTTCGGTCGGGACTCTCCGCTATCGAGATTGGAACGAGCTGTTCGGCCGGTGAACCCCATTCTTCCTCCTCTCGTTGGTCTAGTTTGTCGATCGTCAGGGAGCCCTTCAACTCGTCGCTTTGAGTGGAGATCTGGAAGCATCGACGAGCGAGCTGTTGGTCTCCGCGCATCTCCCTGACTCTATTTTTTGTCAGAAACCAAACCAAGAGATGGTACGTTGAAACAATCGCCTTAAGGGCGTTTAGTCCGGGTCTTCCAAGTATGGCGTTGTAGGCTGAAGACACTTGGACGACCGCGAAAGTTAAGTGGATCGTGCTTTATCGTGGTTCGGTACCGACCGTTACGGGCAGAGTGACTTCTCCTTCCGTCATGACAGCGTGCCCAGTGAAGCCTATCAAGGGCGTGGAGACACTCTTGAGTCGGTCGGTCGATAGTCACATCCGAGAGAAGGTCGAATAAAATAAAATGTTCGTCGAACTTTCATTATCTACAAAGATTTTTTTTACATCATAGTTCACTATTATTGTCGAGACAATAACAGCATCATCGTGGAGAGTTTGGATGCCCTGAACGTCTTCTTCCGTAAAGGTAATTACGTCGTCCGAACGTAGCTTCTTCGTCGGCTCCCCTCCAGCAGACGTCCCCGGGCCCAGTCGTTTGGAAATCATATTGATGACCCCGACCGTTGGCTGATTAGTCGTCGCTTCTTCAGTCAACTGGGGTCGTCAGTCGGCAACTGGTCGAGTCGGCGGGTTCCTCCAAAATTTATCGAGATATCCCCAGTGGATAAGAGCTTCGATCTCATCCTTAGTTGGATGCATTGCTCGGTATTGTGGCCGTGGCCCTGGTGGAATCGACAGTACTTTCGTCGGTCGAGGCCTTGTGCCTTCAGAGGCGGAGGCCGTCGCAGGTACTCTTCCCCCTCAATCTCCATCAAAATCTGCGCACGAGGACCAGAGAGAGGAGTGTAGGAGTCATACCTGGGGCATGTCGGCCTTGGAGTCTGCCGTCGGGACGACCTCTGGTTTCATCGCGGGGGTGAGACCCGACCGTCTGTTGGGGGCCTGCTAGGTTCGGCGGGGTCCCGACCCTTTCTTCGCTTCTCCTTCGGGCCCTTGAACTCGATCAGGCGCCGGTCGGAGGCTCCTTCGTCCACGCGCATGTACTTATACGCGCGCTCCAATAGTTCGGCATATGTCCGGGGGAGGGTCTTATCCAGGGAGTAAGTGAACCGAGATGCCCTTAGCCCCCTCTTCATGGCCGAGATGGCCATGTCTTTGTTGAGGTCCCGAACCTCAAGCGTGGCCACGTTGAATCACGTCACGAAGTGTCAGAGCATCTCGTTTTCTCCTTGTTTGAGGGAGAAAAGGCTGTCCGACGTTTGCGACGGCTTCCGGCTGGTGCTGAAGTGGGCCACGAAAGAGTGCTCGAGCTGTCCGAAGGAGTGGATACTTTTCGATCGAAGACCGGAGTACCAGGCCCTGGCAGCTTTGCGGAGCGTGGCGGGGAAGCCGATGCAAAGGACAGCGTCGGTTGCCCCTTGAATTGTCATGAGAGCTCTGTAGCTCTTCAGATGGTCGATTGGGTCGGTGGAGCCGTCGTAAGGCTCCACATGTGGCATCTTGAACCGACTGGGGATCGGTTCGTCGAGGATGAGTCGGGAGAGAGGTTGGGCGGTTTGGAAGTCGACGTCGTTTGAAGACTTCTGCCCGTCCACCTGCAGCTGTGCGAGCCGACGGTCGATTTCCTCGAACCTGCGCTCGTAGTCGTCGGTTCGTCGGTGCTGGGAGACCCCAGGAGTGGAGTCTCCGGAAGAGTCCGAGAGAGAGGCAGACGGCGTTCGCGATCGCTTCTCCTTCCTTGCTCGTTCTAGCTGGGAGGGAGAATGTCGTCGGGACCGATGGGTGTCGCGCCGCGGCCGCCCCTCCTCCCCTCGGTAGGAGCGCTGTGGTAGGTGCTCCTGCGGAGGCGACGGAGACCGATGCGGGCATCGACGGCTGCTCCTGGAGGGCATCGGACGTGCCGCTGGTTGCCCAACCGGCGATGGCGGCAGCCGGACCGACTGTTGCTGAAGGCTTTTGACCGCGTCCGTCAACACGGTCATCTGCCGCATGATCGCCGTGATTTGCACCTCCGTAGTCACCGCGGGGTGCGGAGAGCTTAGTTCCGCCGTGGAGGGTGGAGGAGAGGCCTCTTTTCGGCGGGAAGAGCACCTCGCCGATCCAGTGACCCTCGATCGTTGAGCTCTTGTCTTTGTCATCTTGAATTTCATGGGGGTTATAGTCCCTGGTGCTGTCAATGAAGCACTAACTTGTCACTATGAGCGTCGCTGTCCCCCTTCCTGGTGCGCCAATCTGTTGCGACCAATCCCCTCGTCGCCTGGTCGCCGGGAACGAGCGCCTGCAAAAGAAAGTCCGCACTGACCGGAGGTGGCTCCGGCGGGGACCCTCCGACGGTCAAGTCAGAGAGGAGACTAGGCAACAGTGAAAAAAAAACAAGGAGCTCAACGAGAGGGGGTAAGAGAGAGAGAGGAAGCAAGCCCCAAAGTTTTTCAGGGACCCCTAGCACTGTTACCTTCCCCGATATATATAGTGGAGCGTGGTATGGCGCCGTCATTAATGGCGCGGATAATTGAAGAATTGTTAGCTCACTGAAGACTGTCAGAGTCGCCGTAAACGTGTCAAATCGCCGTGGGGCTATCAAATCGCTAGAGTTGACCATGCCTTAGGTGGGATAATGCCCCTAGGCGGCAGTGCCGTATGCCGTTGTCAGGACTGACAGTCTCTGGCAGTAGTATGGTAATTGGAGGAGCCGACCGATCATAGGTCGGCGGCCAGCTGAGGGGCGTCGGGTGGAAGTTTGGGCCCCTCCGACAGTCAGTCGGGCACGTCGCAGGAGTCGGGCATCGGACTCCATAGTGCAGTCGGTCGGGAGAGCGGAAAAGGTCCGCCTGACCGACGTATCCTCGGTCGGTCGATAGCCGTCGATCGGTCGGTAACGGCACCCGTCGGTCGGTCGATCGGTGAAGTCGGGCGTCGGACATGTAGGCCCGATGATGAGTCGGCATGAGTGGGGTCGGTCGGTATTCCCCGACAATACCCTATAGGTATTGGAGTCACAAAAGGTCGTTGAAGGTTAGAAAAACCTTAGCCTTTGTTCTATTTAATTCTTTCGCTCTCTTAACTCTCTATTATCTTGGTTACCATCACCAAAGAAAGAGGGGGGGGAGAATTTCTTTTGCTCCTTTATTTTCTTTCTTCCCTTTGGTTTGCCATAGTTCCTCTATCTCTTTCCTACTTATCCCTAAGAAGAGTTCCCACTGCTAGCCAAGATTTCAATAAAAACTTGCCGAGTCAACTATTCTTAGTATCTCCTTAGTTTTGATTTTACAAACCTTGTTTTGAAACAGTGGACTTCCTTCTCTTTCTTCTCCAGCCAGATCTCTATCTCAGCAATACTTCAGACTGACCTCAGAGTCTTAACCATTCAAAGACTCAATGTCGAACTCTTCAAGCTTTGCTCCAAATCCAGTCCATATTCTTTTCTTTCTTTTCCTTCTAGTTTTATTGTAGATTACGATCATCACTACTAGTTGCCACCATCTATTGCTGGCCTTTGAAATATGAAACGATACCACTAATGAACCTCCACCACATCCCTTCTTCACTCTCTCTCTCCTAACAGAAGGCCACTTGACTCTTTTTCTAAGTTTCCTCTCTTATCTCTCTTTGTTTATCTCTTTCTCTCTCTTCATGTAATTTTAGTGGATACTAGTAATGCGTCCCTACCTTTCTCTCTCTTGTGTACGGGTAAGTCAAGCTGAAAGTTCTCTCTCTTCCTCTTTTTATCTTTTAATCAACTCCATTAAAGACTTCTTACTCAATCTGGCAACCACTTAGCATGTGGGCCTTCAATCCAATGTTTGTCAAACACCATCGAATCTCATCAATATGCTACCTTTGCCATAAATAAACCATTGTTTCTTGATATAGCAAGTTATTATCCTGAATTTGACTGATTCAAGTCACAAGCCTACTTCACTTGTCATATCCTTTCTCTACCTTTTCTTCATACTTTCATGCCATTGCCTCATTTCCATTACAATATTCCTTAATTATTGGTCCTAATTCTATGTGGGAGTATCAAGGACTTTGGGTTTTAATTTAGAATCTGTCATTGCTATATTTTTATAAAACATAGTTTAGATATTAGGTTTTGAAAAAGACTTTCATGCTTAAGTTTGATATGGAGAAGGCATTTGATCAGGTGCATTAGCAATTTTTATTTCAACTCCTTATACAATTTGGGTTCCCTCCTTCATTCATCAAGTGGATTCAAGCTTATGTTCCTCATCTTTCTATCTCTCTGGTTATCAATGAAGCTTCATCAACTTGGTTCGATACCTCCCATGGGCTCTATCAAGGCCGTCCACTTTCTCCTTACCTTTTTTTGCCGTGCACTGAGATCTTCTCTATTTTGCTGCATTATACAATTCACTCCCATTTGTTGAAGATTTATAGATTGCATCAAGGCCCTTCTATCTCCCATGTTTTCTTCATTGATAATTGTCTACTATTGGCATGAGCTACCATCACGATGCTATATGCTTAGCAGCTTTGATTGATGCTTACCGTATGCATTTAAGTCAATCTATTAATCATGCTAAGTCTCACATGTTTTTTAGTCCTTCCACTCCCTCTTTTTTTAAGCACCAAATCTCTACCTTTTTTCAAATTCCAGAGAAGAGGAGTAGCTAGCAGTATTTAGGATTACTACTATCTGGTTCTGCTCTTAACTTTGCTGATTTTAAGTATATGCTTGACAAGGTACAGCACTAAATTTATTTCTTAGAAATGGAAGGCTTTATCAATGCTAGCTAGAGCTACCCTCTTGCAATCGGTACTCTTTTTCTTGCCCCTCTATGCTTTATCTACTGTTCATGTGCCTCTTGCCATCCTTATCAACTTGGAAAGAGAGTTTCGTGCTTTTTTATGGGCCATACAATAACTCAACATCGTCTACACTACATCTCTTGGGATTCAATTTGTCTACCTAAATCTCGAGGACTAACTTTTATCTCCTTATTTTATAGGCATCAACAATGCCTTTCCAAGTTGGCTGCTCACCTTGTCTTGCATCCTTCATCCTTATGGGCCCAACTAGCAGCTGCTAAGTATTACTTTCTAGGTTCATGGGTTAATTACCACAAACCACGCCATTCTTCTCCTATTTGGTCCAAGATTTTGTATTTATGGCTAACAATACCATACGGCTTTCAGTGGATCATTAGAGTAGGACATCAAATAAATGTCCTTCAAGACCCTTGGATTAGTACTACACCAATTATTCCCTAGCCTACCTTTATTAATATAGATACCCAGCATCTTGATCTTAAAGTAGCAGATTTTATTACTGACTCCAAAATCTAGGATTTATCTAAGCTTTTACAATTCTTTTCTACTGATATGATGCAACAGATTGCTTCAATTCTCATGCCTCAAGGTAATCGGCCTGATCAGCTTTTTTGGGGTTTAACTTTGCTTCGTAAGATTCCTTATCGATATGCCAACTCATTCTCCAACTCACAAGTTCAATTCCGCAACTAACTTCAGGAGTATATGGAGCCTTAAAAGTTTCACCTCGCATCAAAATGTTTTGTTGGAAAGTTTTCTGAGATTGGCTTCCTTGGAAAGCATAGATGGCTTACCATAGCATTATACCTATCCGTCCACAGTATTGTGACTTGTGCTCATATCAAATTGAAGATTGTTCACATGTCCTCTTTTTCCACTCTTTTGCTAAAACCTGTTGATAGCTTCTGACCTGAATGTACCAAGTCTTACCTACTCCTATTACTTTATCAGTATTTAAAGCTTTGTTATCTAATGCCTTGGTAGAGGATAGAGTGAAATCACTTATGGCATGTTTGGCTTAGAACTTGTGGCAGGTTTGCAATGCACGTGTTCATAGGCAAGAGATCATTACTATACCTCAAGCATTCCGACAGACATCTTCTCTAGCTATGTCATATTCAGCTTCTCTATCCACCCCTTTCCCTACTCCATTAACTCACTATCATCCATCTTTGCTACTTTCTTAGTTCGCTGGTTGTCGGAGCTATTAAAATTAATTTTGATGCCCCCATTACATACCGTAATGTGGATGCAGGTTATATTATCAGAGATCATACAGGCCAACTTATCCATACTAGTGGCAAATGCATGCCATTAGCATCAGTACCAGTTACTTAGCTTATTACAGCATGGCTAGGTCGTTAACACACTTTTCAACATCTTCAATCAAATATAATTTGGGTGGATAGCGACTCATCCATAATTATCTCATGGCTCTCTACCCCATCTCCAAATAAACTTCAACAGCATCCTTCGTTCCAGGATATTAAGTCTAGCAAACATCATCTTCTACTATCAAATTCATATATTTCTTTCGAGAAGCCAACAGGGCCGCTGACTTTATGGCACAGAAAATCTTATCCAAAAATTTTGATTTGGATAGTTCCTCTATTTTAGATTCACAGTTTTATCTAATTCTACATGCAGATGCTTATGGCACAATTGACATGCATCATTCTTGACATTTCACAGTTTACTAACCACCTGTTACAGCAACTGATATTATACTGCTTTATTATTGTTAATTTCCCAGCCATATATATTTTACATACAATTGCTGGGACTTGGTGGCTCCTTCTTTACACTTCTGCCATTGTAAACTTGTTGATCTTATAAAATTTCCTGTCCTCATCAACTCACATCTTCAGAGTTTCTCTTGATTATCCATATTATGTTCTAAATGCAGTAAACCCTTATGTTTGTTATCTATTATGTTTGTCATTGCAAGACAAGATGATGTTGTTCCAATCACTGAAGCCGAGGGTGGAATGCTCTTTATTTTTATGTTTTCTGTTCCTGGTTCAGGTGCTAGCATGATACAACTCCACCTCACTTGGCTGCATCTGCATCCTGACTGTCTGTTCTCCATTTTAAAGCCACGAGAAAGTTTTAGACAAACACCTTCTGCTAGTACACTTTTACATCTTTTCACCTTATGGAGCTACTGATTCTATATCCTTAGTCATTTTGTATCTCTTGTTCACTGTTCAGTTGTCTGTGTTTAAATTATCAGGTTGTATGTTTGTAATATCAAACATTGTACCTTATAAACTTTATTCCCACATTTTATTACAACTTTGGCTCCTCTGCTTGCCCTCCTAAAAAAATTATTGAAAAGATCCCTCATGAGTGTGAAAGATGGATCCTTCGCCCAAGATCACAACATTGATGATGATGTCAATACCGCAAAAAAAAAGGAAGAAGAGAAATATACAAAAGACATTATCAAAATAATGTAAATTAGTCCAAGACTTATCTTCATGGGGCATGCAAGCTTCACTGAAAAAAATAAATATAAGAGGAGATCAAATCCTTTCAACTCTATATATCAATCTCTCTCTAAACAAGAAGCACAAAAAAACCTTACAAAATTCTCAAAACCCCCTGAGGAGACTCTCTACTGCTCTCTCTACTCCACAGCTGCTACTGCTTACCCACAGGCCGTCAGCCTCCCTTAAAAAGTTTTAAACTTGACTCCTGTTAGGACTCTAAACCCTTCTGGCCGCCTAATCACCCTTGCATGAGCCAGCACGCACTTGTGGCTGCCCGATCGCGCACACCCGTATGTGGACCATGCGAATGGACCATGCACTCGCACGTGGGCTGTGACTCCTGCCCTTCTGGACCACGCAGTAGACCGTGCATCTTATCTGGGCCATGCGCTACGGGCCTGCGTGCTGCCAGCCTGCGCGTTGCGGGCTTGCATGCCATGGGCTACATGCACCTATGGGCCATGCTTGTAGGCCTGCGTGCTTGTGGGCTGCATTCCTATGGGCTTGCATTGTGGGCTTTTGCATCTTGGACTTCGCTACTGTGGGTTTCGCTGATGTAGATCGAATTTGAAGTATTAAAATCCAACAATCTCCACCTCGACTCGATATTCAGTCTCCACATAACTTTGAGAGCTTCTGAATGATCTTGCCTCCATGCCCTGGGACATATGCTTGGCTGCTCATGGATGGACAAACATGAGAGACGAGTTAGGCTGCTCGATCCCATCTCCATCATATGCTATGATCTGTCTAACCTGAGATCTGCTCAGGATAGACTCCTGCGACAATACAAACTTCACCCTATGATGCGCTTGTCATCCTTCCAAGTATTCTATCTCGTGTCCAATCCATCTGTACTTGGAGCTCCACCTTACGTCAAGCTCCCACTAGCACCTGAAGCTCCATCTCCCACTGGCACCTGAAATTCTATCTCACACTGAGCTTCCTACCAATTGGTAGTATCCTCCATATTTCTTCTCCTTCATAACAATTCTACTGCTATACACAATCTTTAGGATTCCATCATCAGCTCTCCATCTATAGCTACTTGAATCCAGTCTACTCGGTGTAATCAAATTACTCTTGAAACTGGATATGTATCGAACTTCATCCAACTTCCTCACTGCTCCATCATGTGTCTACAAGCTGATTGGTCCAATATCCTTGATCGCATAGCTCGATCCATCCGACACATGAACAGTGCTCTCACTGCTCTCAGAGAGTCAAATAACTCTTCTCTACAACAAACATGATGCGAACATGTCGAATTTAAAATCTACTAAGAAAAAGAAGTAGATACCTTATTTGAAACTAGAAGAATATCATCATATTCTTCAGTGTTGCTACTTTGGACCACTACCGCAATAGCCTCCGTCCAATTTTTGAGCTATAGATAATCTCTAACTCGATGCCTCAACTCATCACACTGATGGCATCTGATCTTACTGAAGTCCCTCGACTTGGATCTGGACCACCCACCTTATGATCCTCTACTGCTTTATCCTCTACCATCACCACCTCCAGTCACTGTCAAAGTTGAGTCACCGTCTAAACGCGAAGCTCGATTCTTCCGTCTAAGAATCTCATTCCGAAAAAGTACAAAAATGATCTCATCCATGTTGATGGTGCTCTTTTTCATAAGAAGAACAGTCACCAAAGGCTCAAACAAAGGGAGAAGTGACGAAAGCAAGATCAATATCCTGATCTTCTCCTCAACCTTCTTACCAATGCTAAGAAGATCAGTGAGAATCTTTTGAAAGTTATTGAGATGCTCCTATATGCTCTACCCCTTGCTCATCTGCAGCTGGTAGAGCTACTTCCAAAGGAAGAAAGTGTTGGTGAGTGGCTTTGCCATGTACATCTCCTTAAGCTTCGTCTATATTACTATTGAAAAAGTTTCGCTAAGCATATGGATCACCACATCATCCGTCAAGTATAAGTAGATTGTACTCACTACCTACATCTGGAGCCACTTCTAACTCTTCTCTTCCATGGTAGTCGACTTTTTCTCGCACACGAGAACATCAATCAATCCTTATTAGATGAGCACATCCTTCACCCTTACTTGCTATACGGAGAAATTGCTCTTTCCATCATACTTATTAATTTCTACCTTGATTGAGCCTATCTTCTCCATTTACTTCAACCTCGATCAAAACCATCATAACTTGGACAACCACGTGCTTTGATATCACTTATTGAGAGAATCCCTCATGAGTACGAAATATAGATCCTCCACCCAAGATTACAACATCGATGATGATATCGATACCGCAAGAGAAAAGAAAAGAGAGATGCATAAAAGACGCAATCAAAATAATGTGAATCAGCCCAGGGCTTACCTCCACAGGGCATACAAGCTTCAGTATGAGAGAAACAAATAAATACAAGAGGAGATCAAATCCTCTCAACTCCGTACATCAATCTCTTTCTCAACAAGAAGCACAAAAAATCCTTACAAAGCTCTCAAAACCCCCAAGGAGTCCACAGCCGCTATTGCTTATCCACAGGCCATCAGACCCCCTTAAAAAGTCCTAAAATTGACTCCTGTTAGGACTCCAAACTCCTCTGACTATCTGATCACCCCTGCATGCGCTCGCGGCTATCCGATTGTGCCGGCACGCACCATGTGGCAGCTCGATCACGCACACCTACACGTGGACCGTGCGAATGGATCGTGCACCTATGCATGGACTGTGACTTCCATCCTCCTGAACCATACGGTAGACCGCACGTCTCGTCTGGGCCATGCGCTGCAAGCCTACGCACTTGCGAGCTGTGTTCTTGTGGGCTTACACCATGAGCTTCTCTATCTTGGGCTTCGCTGCTGTGGGCTTCGCTACTATGAGTCGAATTCAAGATGCCAAAATCCAATACAAAGACTTCCAGAATTAGTTGTATGTGTTTGTTAGTTGTATTTATAAGGTAAGTAATGATTCACCTTCTTAGTTTTTCATATATTTGTTCTAAATAAAATTATTGATTTCTAAGATTTTAAATCCTATGAGATAAAAGTATCTTGATTTCTTTATAGAATGAAATGCCTTATTGTCCCGCCCTATCCTAATGGCAGTCCTATTTGAGAGTCCTATAGGTACCCTCCATCTCTCTTCCATTCTTCTTTCTTTTCATTTTCCTTTTTTTCTTTCATCTTTTTTCCTTCTTCCCTTCTTTTATTTTCTTACTTTACTTTCTATCCTTTTTCTTTTTCTTTATTTTTTTTATTTAGTCCTTTTCTTCTTTTTTTAGCATTTCAATCTCATTCTAATCCTATTTTTTCATAGAAATGGGACGGGACATCCTGAATACCCCCATCCCATTAAGACTTAAAACCTTGGTGTGAATTATAAATTTATGATTTCATACTTTGAAAGGAAATAAATTTGCAAATTGAATGTGTTAATTCTATCACAAATAGTATAAATGCACATGCAAAAAATTTTTATTAATTAAATGTGCATACCTATTTTAAAATTGTTAAATAATTTATTAATAACTATGATATATTTTGAATTCTTAGACCTTCAACCTAATTATATTTCAATATCCTGCAATAAAGATTATGCATTGACACTTTGATACTATACCAATTTGGGGGCCATAGTTATATATTGGCACTTTGACTATTTTTTGAGCTTATTATTCTGATTCGACTATAAGATATAAGTGTGGTTATAGTTATAGTCGAAAAGACTATTTAATTGAATTACAATATTTTTAAATTATTCTTATGAATATACATATGGACATGGATATGATATTTAAAATTGTTCTTACAAGTAGATAAGAAGTTGTGGATATTCATATTTTATATTATTTAAACATATTAACTTTGTCTCTATGTTTAATATTAATATGAAACTTTATTTAATCTATTACTAATATTATATACTTGAAAAAGAATTCATTATTTACTGGATTGATGGGCTCATAGGTCTCTTCTTCCTTTATAGATCTGGAGAACTAGATGCTGATGGCGTTCTAATGGGAGTGTGACTAGATGCAAGGATGAAAATTCATCATAGCTTAGAATTATTATTTAATTTGATTCCTCTATTGATTTAATATTTGGAGATCAATTATGTTAGTTTTTGTGAACAAATTTTCTTTTTTTGGGATTCTTGTTAATTTTTGACTTCATCGCTAAATTGAAAAATTTTAGTTACTATTATCCACTCCTTAATTTATTTTGTTACAATATCATGATGAATACCTTGTTTATTTGGGGTTAGTGCCCCATAAGTCTGCAAAGGTTGTCGCATCCCTATCTTGCAATTCGGGTTGGGGGGCATAACTAGTATGTTGTTTAAGGCTTTGAAGAGCTATTAGGCTTGTTGTGTTTGGGCTTGACATGATATCTCTAGAAGTTGAGCTGGGTTTTAACTAAAGATAAATAGGGATAAGTTTAGCTCGTAGTGGCAGCATTTTACATTGCAAATCAGAGGTGGACTGTGTCATATGGTTCTTAGCTTATTCATGTTGCATAACTTGGGAAGTAAAAAATTAGAAAGAATTTGTTAATATTTTTTCTTCTTTCATTTAGCTCTACTATAATCTATTTTCTTCTCCTCCTATCTTCTCTGTGGTGCCTCCATGATGATTTGAACATGCTTTTGTTCTACAGTGGTAGACTATTGTTGTTGAAATGGCAATATTGTAGAATTTCTTGTTAGATTGGATAGAAATTGTTATCCTTGGGTGCTTCGCCCATGGACACGGTAGAGAGAACGTTTAATTTTCCTCAGCAATGCATCCTTAGGAATGGATGCATGCCATGGTGCTTTATCCTTGCATAGGTCTGGACTGTTAATATTTTCCTTGGAAGATGGTGAAAAGCTAGTAGTGGGATAACCAGGTGTGTTTCCCTTTTCCTTTCTTGGGTAAACTAGGGAGCTGATGGTTGTATTAATGTGAAGAAGAGTGTGTACAAAGGTTCTTGTACAACTATTAGCTGAGATAGTTGTATGGCAAACAAGACAACTAACGGAATGGAAGGAAAAATAAAGTAATGTACATAAAGAAAGTTGCATAGAACAAGGGTGCCTGCTGGTGGTATGCCAGTAAATCGTTTAAACTGCAAAACCGATCCAAATTGTTCAATTTGATTTAGTTTGGATTGATTTTTTTTTAGATTCGATCTAATTTCAGTTTAAAAATTTTAGAAACAAAAAAATTAGTTTGGTTTAGATTTTAATGTTGAAGACCTGATTTAAATCGAACCATTCCATAGGTGGATACACACACACACACATACACACACACACACATATATATAGAGAGAGAGAGACAGGGGCTAGAATTAGATCGATCGGATTTACACTCGGATCCGATCAGATCAAAATTCTATAATAGGGGTCCTATATTGATGATCCAAGCCATTGAATATGATCTACTATCTCAAAACTATTTGCATAAAAAAATTATATAATTTGGAGACCTCAAACCTATACATCGAGTAGTCAAAAATTGAACAGCCTAAATAAAATTGAATTAGATATATTTTTTGATCGTTTGATATATAGGTTAGGGATTTTCAAATTATATAATTTTTGGTATGCAAGTAGTTTTGAGATAGTAAATCACATTCAATGGTTTGGATCATCGATTTAAGACTTTCATTGTCCAATTTTGATTTGACCGAATTTGGACGATCTTATCCAAGTCTGGTCCTATATATATGTGTGCATATGTATATGTGTGTGTGTTATATGTGTATATGTATGTATGTATGTATGTGTATATATATGTATATATATGTGAGTGTGTGTATGAATTGCTACTAGTTAACTTATATTTTATGCTAGCCTCATCAATTCATTGTTTTATATTTAGTAGAGTTTTAAATCGATCAGGTCGAACCGGATCATGGGTGATCTCGACCTAATCTGGTTTCTTGATTGAGTTTGAATATTAGACCCAAACTCAGTCCAATAGAAGATCGGATCAGGTCAAGTGGAGTCTACGATCAAATTTCTTGATCCAGTAGATCATTTAGGTCGGCCAGATCCATATATAACCCAGCCTCAATTCATGAAATACAGATTTGATTTGAATCTGGATTGGGTCTGGATCGACATAGAGCTTGTCTTAATAGATAGTGATTTTTTAGCTCAATATGAGTTAATCATTTTTTTTTTTCATGAGGATTTTAGCTTAGTAATTGATTGAGATTTTGGCATAAGAAAAAAATTGGAAACAGAAGATATGATTCTCTTTATCAATTAGCACCATAGGATAATCAAATTGGATGATTGGTAGTTTCATTGAGATCTGTCCTTTTTTAGAAAAAAAAGTGTGAGGCCAATCTTATGCAACAATCTTTGGATCAAGAGCAATGAATCTTGCATATTATAAAAAATGAGTAGAGGTTCAAGAGTCAATTGAAAGTGACCATGACTTATGGTGGTGTGAATAACAATGATTGAAGTGGATTGAATAAGTTTTCTTGAAGTTTGGGTGGTATGACTATGAAATGAGACATATCAGAACCCAATTATCTTATTGAGTTAGATTCAGATAGTGGAGTATAAGTACCTTAAGGATATAATTATTTCGAGCAATCATAAGGACTACCTTCAAGCGGCAATTGTGGGCATACAAACTAAGAAATGCAGATGAAAATAAATAAGAGATGTTATAAACCCATTATGTGTAACTGATCGTTGCATTGATAATTGTACCTTTCAATTACTTATTTCTTTTATCTAAAATTTCTAAAAAACTATCTTGCTCTAATGATTTAAGATCAAATATTATGTATTGAAGCTACACTTGTAGTTTTTAGGATAATATTTGATATGCTGGTATACATATACTGCTAGTGATGCTATTGTTTCATCTATATTGCCCATAATTTAATAATAAAATATAAAATTATAAGAGCTCCAATGAGACTTATCCTAAGTTAGGAGATGCCATAGTTCGGGTAAGTATTCGAGTCCCATACTGGATTTGGATCAGATCGAATCGGATCGGATCATTTATCTTAAGATCCAAATCAATCTAAAAATTTTTATGGATCGGATCGGATCGGGTTAGAATTCAATAAATCCAAATCCGATCCAAAAAAATGGAACAAATCTAATTTTAGAACCTGACCCAGCTCCAAGGATCCTTTAAATGGTTCGGGTCGGGTTTATGTGGGTTGGGTCGGGTTGGGTCACAGATCAATCCGACCTATTTGCACTTCTAATATTTAGCCTATTTAGCTCATTCCATGAATTGTTCATTTAGCCCATCCCATAAGCTACCAATTTAGCATGGATAGAAAAAAAATTAAAATAGATAGTGGTCCATTTAGCTCATTCCATATACTACCTATTTGATACAAGTCCAATAGCCCATGACCCATGGAATCGAATCAAACTAAATTGACTTTTTTGGTTCAATTTGAGCTTATTTTTTTTCATTGCCGATTAGGTTTGAAAGTTAATACCCAACTAACCCAAACTACACCCCTAGTGCCAGCTGGACCACATGGGCGGATTATAAGATCCTTGAGCCATCCCTCCTGCGAAGTGTACGCTTTGGAACATCAATAGATGAATCTTGGGATAGAAACCATGTAGAAATGTGTATAGATGGAGCCATATAATCTGAAATTGTTCAAAAAGTGATCCTTCGGACCATGTTGAGGAAGAGACCTTTGGCCGTCTTAAGATAATGTAGGGCTGGGACCATAACTAAAAGCACACTGCCAAACAATGCCAATGTAGTTGAACTGGGAGCTGGTGAGGGAGATTTACAAAAGGCCCCTGAAGAGAACCATACCGTAGCATGACCAGCCAAAAGACCATGTTCTTGTTTGGAATAACTTTCCTGGCACACAAAGATATGCTAAGATGCATCTGCATAAGATCTGGCTAACACCAGAGTGATACCATGGAAGTGATATGGAAGGCCATCCATAAGAAAGAGTGGCATCAGTATACTCTTTCAATGCCCCATAAAATAATATAGAATAGAGAGAACAAAAAAATATATATATATAATAAAAGAGAGAGCACGTATAATTTGTGGTTGGATGGCTTTGAGTTTTTTTCCGATAAAAATTTCAGTTGTAGATTCGATAAATTTCAAAGAGCTTTAGATGAGTATTTAAAACTACCCATCGTACCTACTTTATATGCCTTTTGGAGCATAACGTTTAAAATATCCAAATGTTACTCTTTCATATCTCTATGCATTCCACTCTCTTATCTTCCACAAAACCTTCAATCACAAATATTCTCCTACATTAAGTGCAATCACTTAATAATTTGTTAGATCATGTCAAACACTACAAAGCCAACATGATCCAACAAATACTTATAACTTTATTTGATGCCCTAAATAACGAAAACTTTATACAATTAAGGAAGAAGAATAAAACAAAATATATCTTGCAAGGTTATTTGACCATTGCATTGAGGGCTATTTGGCCACTCAATTCAACATTTCTCGCTTAGCCAACTAGTTTGAGATCACTGTTCTTTAATACCCATTGATAGAACATGCCTTTAAATATTTCAAGAGCAGCGGCTTTGGCTAATGGATCCGCTATCATTTATTTTGAAAAAACATACTTCACCACAAGCTGATTCTTTTGAACCATATCAAAATTATAATAATATTGATGATCTATATGCTTTCCTTTCAAACCAAACTCAACATTTTTTATGTTGTATATTGTTCTTGATTATCATACATAATTTAGGTAGGCCCATCGGTTATTTGTTCAATATTTAAATTTGTCAAAAATTTTTTTATCTAGATGACCTCAGATACAGCATTACTGTAAGCTATATATTTAGCTTCCATGGTACTTGGAGCTATATAACTTTATTTTTTACTGTACCAATAAATAGCTCCTTCATCTAAAAAGAAAATGTAACTAGATGTACTCTTGTCATTATCTGTATCACCAGAAAAATCAGCAGCAGAGTATCCAATAATTTTTAAATCTTTGCCACTAATATTATATATCAGTTTATAATTTTTTATTCTTTTAATATATCTACAAATTCTTTTAATAGCTGACCAATATACCTCACTTGGATTATTTTGAAATCTACTTACAATACTTATAGCAAAACTAAGATCAGGTCTAGTACCAAGTATGGCATACATAATGCTACCAACAGCTTGAGCATATGGTTTATGCTACATTTTAATTTTTTTTCTTCTTCATTGCATGGACATATTTTCTTAGATAGTTTTATTTCTTTATGAATAAGAGTATCCATTGGATTTGAACTACTCATATAAAATTTCTTTAAAATTTTATTAAGATATTATTTTTGAGATAAATGAAGAGTCTTTGAGTTTTTATCTCTAATAATTTAAATTCCCAACACATACGATGCTGCACCTAAATATTTCATCTTAAATTGAGATTTCAAAAAATCTTTAGTTTTATTTATAGATATAACATTATTTTTCACAACTAAATTATCATCAATATACGAAGATAAAATTATAAAGTTATTCTCACTATTCCAATGATATACACAATGACCATAATCACTAGTTCTAAAATAAAATTTAATAATAGCATTATGAAAAGTGTAATACTATTGCTTTGAAGATTGTTTTAGACCATCTAATGATTTTTTAAGTTTATAAATCTTATACTCTTGGCTTTCAAATTTGTAACCATTCGATTGTTGCATAGAAATTTCTTCTTTCAATTCACTATTGAAAAAATAAGTTTTACATCCATTTAAAATAATTCCAAATCTAATGCAACAACAATTGACATTAAATTTTTAATAGAAATAAGTTTAACAACTGGTGAATAAGTTTCTTCATAGTCAATACTAGGTTTTTGTGCGAAACAATTGCTACCAATCTTGCTTTATATTTATCGATGGATCCATTAGATTTATATTTTTTTTTTAAGAATCCATTTACAATTTATTACCTTTCTATTATTAGGTAGACTACTAATTCCCATACATCATTTTTTATTATGAAATCTAATTCTTCTTTTATCGCTTCTTCTTATTTTATTAAATCAGGAGATGATAAAGCTTCATCTATATTTAATGAATCTTCAATATCTTCTTCATTTAAAAAGATAAAACAATCTTTTAATTTAGAAGATGGATTTCTTTCTATTTAAATTTTACTAAGTATATCATAAGAATTTTCATTTGGTTGAGCCAATATTTAATATTAGGAGCTTTATCTTTCTCATTCAGTAACTGTTTATTTTTTTGATTATTTCAAATATTTACACTAATTTGTCAACATTTCTAGTGCCAATTTGTTCTTCTAAAAATCTAGCCTCCCTACTTTCAGTAATAATTATAGATCCATCACTATGGTGCATGAGAAATCTATAATTCTTTGAATTTTCAGGATATCTAATAAAAGTAGCTTTAATAATTTTACTATCTAACTTATTTCTTATATATGATGAAATTAAAATATGGGCAAAAGAACCCCAAACTCTTAACTTGTCTAACTTTGATTTTCTTCCTACCATAATTCATATGAAGTTCTATTATGTATTTTAGTAAGAACTAAGTTTAACAAATGTTACACAGCAACAATAGCTTCACCCCCAAATTATGAACTAAAAGAAGAATGGCTCAACATAGATCTTACCAAATCAAGTAATGTTTTATTCCACCTTTCAACGACCCCATTTTATTGTAGAGTATAGCTCATTTGATATATGATATCATTTTTCTTTAAAAAATCATTAAATAAGTCTAATATATATTCTCCACCATAATCTGATCGTAGAATTTTAATATTTCTACCTAATCGATTTTCAACTTCTTTTTTATATTCTTGAAATTTGTTAACAACTTGTGATTTTTTGTGCATCAAATATATATAGCCATAATGAGAATAATCATTGATAAATATAATAAAATATTTCATGCCTTTATGAGTCTTAATATTCAAAGAACCACGTACATCAGAATAAATAATAGCTAAAGATTCATTAGATCTTTATCCTTTAGGAAATGAAAATCTAGTCATTTTACTAGAAATGCATGGTTCACAAGCACCAAAATCTATATTTATGTTAGAAATTAATCCCATCTTTATCATTCTTTTCATTTTATTTGGATTAATGTGTTCCAATTTCATATGCCAAATATAAGGATTATCAATATATAAACAAGCACTAATATAAGAAGAATCAACAAAGTCATCCATATAAGCGGAAGAACTAACTAGTGTACTTTTATTATTAGCAAAAGAAATATTAAGATAGTATAAGCCATCAATCAGGTTCACCCATATAAGAATTCTACCATGCTTTCCAATAAAAATCTTTTCAAAATGAAAACGTACCTCAAATCCCTTTTCATCCAAACAAAGGACTGAAAGGAGGTTACATCTTATTATCACATCCCAAATCTAGGATATAATACGGCCATACTATCGAGAGATGGGGTCCACAATAATATGAAGCCAATCCATTATAATCATCTAAAATCCATCAAATAAAAAGATTCAATTTCTTTATTCATCAGATAATTAAACCAATATTGGTTCAGAGAATCTAAATTCGAAAGCAAATATAAATTCATATCTCAAAATTTATAATTATTTACTATAAATTCATGATCATCATATAACTAAACTTCATCAATAAAATTTTCAAGCTTACATTATAGATCTCCAAAGCCTAAATTTTCTTCATCAGTCCTAGCTCTATTTCTCTGTATAAAAAAAAAATAAATAAAAAGAATATAAGCTACACTAGCCCAGTAAGTAGAACTTGCTCTTCCTTATCGAATCTAACATAAGTTTTCTATGATAATATAATATTTAAAAAATAACAGATAATATAAAATAAAATATTTTATAAAATATATAATAAAACAAGTCATAAACCAATCATGCATGCATAAATTATAAATATTTTATAAATATGAATCATAAATCATTCTTGTCATGTATTCGTATTATATTTCAAAATATTGCTCACAGATATTCATGCTAAAGTTACTATTATACCCATGACAGGGCCATGCTTCTTAATCGACAGAGTTCTTATTTCGTATGCCAATTTTATATCCATTGACGGGGTCATGTTTCATGTGGATGCTAGCTTCGGATATCGACCTTTCCGAAGGAATTCGTTCATAGCTATCTGAGAGCGTTTGAAATCCTTATATCTTTTTTCTTAAAAATACACATACATAGATGGAAAAACAATAAAATTCATACTTCATAATCATGCTATTTTCATAAGACACATTCATGAAATCAATGCTTATAATAAAACATGCTTTTTCATATCACATATGTTGATCCTTATTTTATGAAAAATATGATTTCATCAATAGCAATTCTTTGTATAAAAATATGATTATTAAAAAAATAAATAAGGAGCATAAAATCCACTTACCTCATTCATCTTAGATCTTCAGACTTCGTTAGAAGAACCAGCTAATCCTATTTAAAATATCAAATTATCATTAATTTTTATTTCATGAATATAATAAGATTAAATCATAAGAAAAGATGACTGTTGATCGGATGTGTCAAACTATCTAGATATCAGGGCAATTTAGGATCTCTGATCTGAGGATCAGAATCAAGTGACTTGATCAAAAAATTGTGAAGCACAGATTAAATCAAGATCAATCAATAGAGTTCATTAATAATGAATTTGAAAGATACTTGATATGGTCAAATGAGGTTGACATACAGCATGGATATTAAAGCAACTTCAGATCATCTTGTTGGAATCAACATGAGTCCCTAAAAGATGAAGGCATGATCCGGTATAGGATTCATAACCTTAGAGAGAGAAAGTCGGTCATGAGAAAAAAAGTAGAGAGAGAAAGTGGAGAGAGAATCTTCGTATCCTTCAAAAGTGGCAATCATAATTAAGATTATCAGAGGTCATATCAGAGTAACTTAATATGGATTAACCATGATTGATGTTATCAATTTTGAATAAAGATCGAACCGAGATCCAATCTATTGCATGAATTTCAGAGCAATCTTAGGTCATCATATTTTCATCTCAAGTTTATCCTAGGATCTGTGATGCAATCAGAGAGAGAGAATGACCCTAGAGAGATAAAATTCATAAAAAATAAAAGATCTAGAGGGAGAAAATAGAGAGAGAAATTGGAGAGAGAAGATAAAGAGAAGAGAAAGGAAAGAGAGAGAAAATTCTCTCTTTTTCTTTTTTTTTTTCTTTTTTTTTCTTCTTCTTCTTTTTCTTTTTCTTTTTTCCTTTTTTTTTTCTTTTTCTTTTTCTCTTTTTCTTTTCTTTTCTTTCTTCCTTCTTCTTTCTTCTTTCTCTTCTTGGCCGAACAGGGGACAGACTGAGTGGGGCTCGATGGCTCAATTCTGACGAGGGGCGGCGGCATGGCCGAATGTCCGACAGCGGCGGTCAATGGCGGTAGGGCAAGAAATGGCCGGCGGCAAAGTTTGGCTGGCGAGTTTTTTTTTGAAAAACAGAGGACCCACCCCTTTTCCCTTTTGTTTTCCAGTCATTGGCCAGTCGCCAGCGGCCAAAACTTTCGGAGAAGAGGGATAAAAGTATGAAGGTCCTATCTTAGGGGTGAGACGCCGCAACCGACGGCACCGGTGGCCGAAAAAGAGAGGAAGGTGGCCCGACCGAACAGGGATTCATCCTTTTTATGAATTTTTCGGCAATTTCGATGGCCGGTGAGGGTCTAAAACCATGGAGAGAAAAGAAAGAGGGAGAGGAAGAAAAATTGGAGCCTTACCTGAGCTCCGATGGCATCCTCGACATCCAATTTTCGACGAACATAATAAAGGAGAGATTGCGGCTTCCACGGAGAAAAGAGAAGGAATTGAGCTCGACGATCGTCGGTGGAAGCTCTTGAGAGAGGGGGAGGTATGTTTATAGAGAGTCCTAGAGCTTCAGTGGTCCTAGGACTCTTTTTCGTCCGGGATACATCGGAGAAGAAGACTCCCATTGGGAGTCTTCTTCCTGTTCCCCCTTTTTTTTGTTGGGCTTCTGAGATTTTGGGCCTGGTCTAAGGCCGAAATGAGCTGGGTATTATAGTCTCCCCCTTCAAATAATTTCATTCTCAAAATTAAGTTATGTTGTTTGAGATATCTAAGATTTTTTTTAGCATTATCTACAATAAAATAACCTACTGACAAAAATTATCGGACTATGAACAGATTAGATTAAGATCTATAGATCCTTTCATTATCAATAAATTTTTTTCTTATTTACAACTAATGTATTCTATAATATCTTTTGATTTAAAAGATTAATATTTCTAATCAATTCAGACCACCACACTTTTGCTGCGCACTCGGATCTCAACTTACCAAATTGTCTAAGTCTATCAAAAATAAATCAATCAAAGATAAATCCAACTTTCAAATTTCATATAAAACTTAAGGCAAAATTTTAAGTTTCTTTATCATTACTTTCTTTTAGACATAGCACATTAAAATTAAATCTTCATCCACCTTCTATGTTTAAACTTATTACATAAGCTTCACCACTCCTCAAGAATCCCATATATCTAAAATTAATTTGAGTTAATCTTTGATTTACCTTATAATTATTTAGACAACTTCCAAACCAACCTTTCTTTGTAAAAAAATTAACATCAAAATTAGCAAAGTTATCATGTCCTTTATTCATATAAGTTTAGCATTCTAATATCATCAAATATACCCAACATAACGTATCAATACCTCCCACTTCATTTCAGGATCAACACTTCTCGTACTTAGGTCAATCCTACTAATTGAAATCTAAGATATAACTTATCAATTCTATTATAGACATCATATGCCACTTACGCATAAATTTGATCATAATACCTATTGATTCGAAATCAAATTATTGAATCTTTTCTTTTATATCTATTATGTTTCTCATGATCTTAGCCTCAAGTTCAAATATCACTAAAGTCACAATCCCGAATAATGATAACCTTAAGCTCAAATATCATTTAAGTCATATTCTCTAGTGATCATAATCTAAACTTTATATCATTTATTCACATCCTTAATGATCATAATCTTAAGCTCTAATATCATCCATCATACTCCACTCTGTCACATCCTATTGATCATACATAAAGTTTTAATATCACTTCATAATCTCAGTGATTTTAAATCTAAATTTTGATATTATTCTATAATATCCTAATCACTTATATCATAATCCCCAATGATCATAACCTAAGCTCTGATGCCATAAAATGTCACGCCCCAAATTTGGGACATAACACGGCCATGCTATCGAGGGATGGGATCCACGATAACACGAAGTCAATCCATTATAATCATCTAAAATCTATCAAATAAAAAAATTCAATTCCTTTATTCATCAGATAATTAAATCAATATTGGCTCAGAGTATCTAAATCCGAAAGTAAATACAAATTCATATCTTAAAATTCATAATTATTTACTATAAGTTCGTGATCATCATATAACTAAACTTTATCTACAAAATTTCCAAGCTTACATCGCAGATCTCCAAAGTCTGAATTTTTTTCACCGATCCTAGTCCTATTTCTCTGTATAAGAAAAGAAAAAAATAAAAAGAATATGAGCTACACTAGCCCAGTAAGTAGAACTTGCGCTTCCTTATCAGATCCAACATAAATTTTTTATGATAATATAATATTTAAAAAATAATAGATAATATAAAATAAAGTATTTCATAGAATATATAATAAAATAAGTCATAAATCAATCATGCATGTATAAATCATGAACATTTCATAAACATGAATTATAAATCATTCTTGTCATGTATTCGTATCATGTTTCAAAATATTGCTCACAGACATTCGTGCTAAGGTCACTATTATACCCATGACAGAGTCATGTTTCTTAATCGACAGAGTTTTTATTTTATATGTCAACTTTATACCCGTTGGCGAGGTCATGTTTCGTATGGATTCTAGCTTCGGATATCGACCTTTCTGAAGAAATTCGTTCATAGCTATTTGAGAGCCTTTGAAATCTTTATATCTTTTTTCTTAAAATATATATATACATAGATGAAAAAATAATAAAATTTATGCTTCATAATCATGCTATTTTTATAAGACACATTCATAAAATCAATGCTCATAATAAAATATGCTTTTTCATATTACATATGTTGATTTTTATTTTATGAAAAATATGATTTCATTAATAGCAATTCTTTGCATGAAAATATGATTATTAAAAAAATAAATAAGGAGCATAAGATCCACTTATCTCGTTCATTTTAGATCTTCAAACTTCGTTAGAAGAACCAGCTAATCCTATTTAAAATATCAAATCATCATCAATTTTTATTTTATGAATATAATAAGATTAAATCATAAGGAAAGAAGACTGTTGACCGAATGTGTCGGACCATCCAGATACCAGGGCAATTCAGGATCTCTGATCTGAGGGTCAGATTCAAGTAATTTGATCAAAAAATTATGAAGCACAGATTAGATCAAGATCAATCAATAGAGTTCATTAGTAATGAATTTGAAAGATACTTGATATGGTCAAATGAGGTTGACATACAGCATGGATATTAAAGCAACTTCAGATCATCTTGTTGGAATCAATATGAGTCCCTAAAAGATAAAGGCATGACTTAGTACAGGATTCATAGACCTTCCTAGAGAGAGAAAGTCGATCATGAGAGAGAAAGTAGAGAGAAAAAGTGGAGAGAGAATCTTCATATCCTTCAAAAGTGGAAATCATGATTGATATCATCAGAGATCATATCAGGGTGACTTAATATGGATTAACCATAATCGATGTTATCAATTTCGAATAAGAATCGAACCGAGATCCAATTTACTGCATGAATTTTAGAACAATTTTAGGTCATCATATTTTCATCTCAAGTTTATCCTAAGATCTGTGATGCAATCAGAGAGAGAGAATAATCCTAGAGAGACAAAATTCATAAAAGAGATAAAAGTCTAGAGAGAGAAACTAGAGAGAGAATTTAGAGAGAGAAATTAGAGAGAGAAGGTAAAGAGAGGAGAGAGGAAAGAGAGAAAAAAAATTTTTTTTTCTTTTCTTTTTTTTCTATTTTTCTTTTTCTTCTTCCTTTTTTTCTTTTTCTTTTTCCTTTTTTTTTTCTTTTCTTCTTTTTCTTTTCTTTTCTTTCTTCCTTCTTCTTTTCTTCTTTCTCTTATCGACCGAACAGGGGACGGACCGAGTGGGGCTCGATGGCTCAGTTCTGGTGAGAGGTGACAGCATGGCCGGATGTCTGGCAACGACGGTCAACGACGGTGAGGTAAGAAATGGCCGGCGGCAAGGTTCGGCCGGCGAATTTTTTTTTTTCCAAAAAATAGGGGACCCATCCTTTTTTCCTTTTGTTTTTCGATCATTGGCCGATCGCCGGTGGCCAAAACTTCTGGAGAAGAGGGATAAAAGTATGAGAATCTTATCCTAGGGATGAGATGTCGCAACCGACGATGCCGGTGGCCGGAAAAGAGAGAAGGTGGCCCAGTCGAACGGGGGTTCACCCTTTTTATAAATTTTTTGGTGATTTCAATGGCCGATGAGGATCTAAAGCCATGGAGAGAAAGGAAAGAGGGAGAGAAAGAAAAGTTGGAGCCTTACCTGAGCTCCGATAGCATCCTCAACCTTCGATTTTCGATGAACACAATAAAGGAGAGACCGCGGCTTCCACAGAGAAAAGAGAAGGAATCGAGCTTGACGATCGTCGATGGAAGCTCTTGAGAGAGGGGGAGGCATGTTTATAGAGAGTCCTAGAGCTTCAGTAGTCCTAGGACTCTTTTTCGTCCGAGATTCATCGAAGAAGAAGATTTCCATCGGGAGTCTTCTTCCCGTTCTCCTTTTTTTTTTGTTGGGCTTCTAAGATTTTGAGCCTGGTCTAAGGCCCAAATGGGCCGGATATTACATTTCTCTCTCTATTTTTTTTCTTTTTTTTCTATTTTTTTTGTTCTTCTTCTTTTTTTTCTTTTTTTCCCTTTTTTTTCTTTTTCTTTTCTTTTTTTTCTTTTCTTTTCTTTCTTCCTTCTTCTTTTCTTCTTTCTCTTCTCGACCAAACAGGGGACAGACCGAGTGGGGCTCGGTGGCTCAATTCCAGTGAGGGGCAATGGTGTGGTCGGATGTCCGACAGTGGTGGTCGACAGCGGTGGGGCAAGAAATAGCCGGCGGCAAGGATCGGCCGGCGAGTTTTTTTTTAAAAAAAAATAGGGGACTCGCCCCTTTTCCCTTTTGTTTTTCGGTCATTGGCCGATCGTCAGTGGCCAAAACTTTCGAAAAAGAGGGATAAAAGTATGAGGATCCTATCCTAGGGGTGAGACGGTGCAACCGACGGTGCCAGTGGCCGAAAAAGAGATGAAGGTGGCCCAACCGAACAGGGATTCATCCTTTTTATGAATTTTTTGGTGATTTCGATGGTCGGTAAGGGTCTAAAGCCATGGGGAGAAAGCAAAGAGGAAGAGGAAGAAAACTTGGAGCCTTACCTGAGTTCTGGTGGCATCTCCGACCTCCGATTTTTGACGAATACAATAAAGGGGAGACCGCGGCTTCCCTAGAGAAAAGAGAAGGAATCGAGCTCGACGATCACCGGTGGAAGCTCTTGAGAGAGGGGGAGGCATGTTTATAGAGAGTCCTAGAGCTTCAGTGGTCCTAAGATTCTTTTTCATCTAAGATTCATTGGAGAAGAATGTGGGAAAAATTCAGTGCAGGGGTAAAATGGTAATTTTAAAATTTTTTCAAAATTATGATTTTACAATGGAAAAATATTAATTAATATAATTAATTAACATAAATTTATCCTATACTAGGATCTAAATATGATATATAGCATGTATTTATTTAAATTTGAAATTTAAATTCGAACAGTAAATACTTTACTGTAATGTGTTCAAAACACAATACCTTTGTGCGGATAGTAGATCACCGTAATCTGATCATCGTCGAGAGAGTCTGATCATCGTGACGCAGCCACACAGCATGTCTGACCTCTGCGGATCATCCACACGAAGCTCTCGATCTGATCGACTCCTCACGAGTGCTAGCTCGTTGTAGAGTCCTTTTGACGATGGATGCTGATCGAACTCCTTCGATCAATGTCTGTTGATTCTTCGGATGCTCTGGATCATCAACAGACATGCTTGAGAGGATGTTGAAGATCTTCTTGAGATTTTTGTGGGCTCATGACACTCATAGCTCACTTTCTCACTTCCCAAACCCCAGGTTAAAACTCTAGGGAATTCATTGGAAACCTTGCACCCACTTTTTTTTCTTTTCTTTCTTTTTCTTTTGGAAGGATATGGACTTCCTTCTCACGCACAAGACTTCTCACGCCCTAGAATTTTTCTCCAAATATCTTCTTATTGCACATCCCACTCTTCTCCTCCTTTTATAACAACGTCAAACGTCTTATCCAAAAGAAAGGATAAAGATGAGTAATTGCACATTTGAATTCAAATAAAATTTTGAATTCAAATGGACACCAACTCATCCCTTATCCACTAAAGGCGTTAGGTGTGGCTTAAATTGTGCATGGAGTGATTTCATGAGAAACTTTTTCTCATGTAATAAATAGGGCATAAAAAAAGGGATAAGGTGCAAAGATTGATTGCCCATTCAAATTCAAACTTTATTTTGAATTTGAATGACCAACCAATCATCCTTATCCATTCATTTGGCACATTAAAGTGGGGTGTGGAGAGGGCTTGGTGTGAGAAAAAAATTCATGAGAAGTTTCTTCTCATGAATTCAAATGGGTGCAATGGAAGTGAGGTGGCGCATGGAGATTGGGTCAAGGTGGTTTAATTATTTAAACCAACCAAATTGAACCAAATAAGTTAGATCCAATTAGACTAATTTAAATCCTACTTAATTAGGCTTAATTAGGCTCAATAAAATCTTAATCAAATCAGGAATTGACTAAGCCCAACCCCTGATCAAATCAGGGACCAAACCATCTCGACGATTAGGTCAACTCTTAACCTAATCAGGTCAAACCCAACTGAATCCAATTCAATTGGACTTGATCCAAAAATAATTACTCAATCAAATTGAGTTAATTAGTGATCAAATCACTAATTAAACCTCTCATAAATACTGAGTCCAAATTCGATGGGCAATCAGGCATCAGAATTCATCGATATGTAACCCTGATCGAAAAATCACAACCAGTGGGACTCTTGACCCCGGTACCCATAATGTGTGGAACTCGTGATCAGAGAATCTTGATTCTCGATCACTGAGTCTCAAACATGTAGGATTCTACATCAGCCATCAGATCAGATAGGAACCTCTAATGTGTGTGACCCCACAGGTTCGAACCTAAGCCGGTAGCATAGGAACCAATTCCTGTACTAATCGAAGTGACCATCTAGCAATGGTACCCGACGTCCGGATAGATTGAATAGTCACAATTGCAACACTTAGAACCTACATGAATATGGTTACTGTATAATTCATCCTTTTGACCCCTGTGTTTAGGACGACTCAGGGTTAAACTGTCAACCCTGACCAGATCATCCGAATCGTGCTCATCTCAAACAGTCCTGTGACTCCTCACAAGGACTACCCTGGGCAAGATTTTGCTAAATTCAAACACGACTGTACACAGTTCCTAAACTGGAGTGGTCAATCCCATCTTGACACACGCACCGACAAGTCAAGTACTTGACTACACCCAGCAGCCTTCCGTCACTGAATTAAAAATTCAGGTAGTCCAGTGCCTAAGTGCAGTGAGTTGCTTGCAAGTCACCGTGGCGTCTCAGATCGGAGGGATATTTATACCCATATTCCATCGGAGCAAATCTTGACAGCAGAAATAGCTCCAGAGTCGGTCACGTTTAGTGCAGATGTACCCTTATATCTCACTTGTATGCCATACCAGTGTCTCCACACTCATTGGTTAAGAGGACAACCAACCTATATGGCACACAACGACCTATGCTTGATAAACGTTGTCATCCTTGATAACAACGTATCATTTGGTCACGAACAGATTTAAGGACTAAACGACAAATCCTCCTTTGTCAAGTCTAAATAGTCCTAAGGACTTCACCACAACATAGGAGTTCATTAGAAGATGAAATATTTTGTGATGAAAAATACCAAAATAATTTTTATTAATTTATAATTCATGTACAAATACAAAAATGAGCACAACCATCAACAGACTGACGATTGGCTTTGGGACACTATTTCCAACAATCTCCCACTTGGTCTAAAGCCAATCGATGCAGTATCTAATACCCATCTTCGACTTGTAGTTGTCGAACTCCTTCACCGCAATGGCTTTAGTGAATGGGTTAGCCTGGTTCTCCTTCCCGTCGATCTTCTGAAGATTGACGTCATCTCGATCCATAATTTTTCGGATGAGATGGTAGTGGCGCAGAATATACTTCGTCTGCTGGTGTGCCTTTGGTTCCTTCGCCTGAGCAATGGCTCCAGAGCTGTCACAGTAGAACAGAACTGGACCAACAAGGGAGGGTGCTACTCCAAGCTCGGTGATAAATTTTTTTAGCCACACCGCTTCTTTGGCAGCATTTGATGCAGCGACATACTCTACCTCGCAAACTGAATCAGCCACTGTGTGCTGCTTGGAATTTTTCCAGTAGATAGTCCCACCAATAAGGGTAAAAATAAATCCTGACACACTTTTGCTGTCATCGTGATCAGACTGAAAACTAGAGTCTGTAAACCCTATAAGTCTCAAGTCCGATTCATCATAAACAAGCTACTGGTCCTTAGTATTTCTTAAATACTTCAGGATGGTTTTAACAATCTTTCAGTGATTCTCCCCTGGATCAGATTGGTATCTACTCACTACCCCTAGTGAGTATGCCACATCTGGTCGTGTACATGTCATGGCGTACATGATAGATCCCACTGTCGAAGTATATGGAATCCTATCCATATGCTCTCTCTCTTGAGGTGTTGTCAGACAATCTCTCTTCGAGAGAGAAATTCCATGGCCTATCGGAAGATAGCCTTTCTTGAAATTCTCCATGCTGAACCTCTTCAGCATAGTATCAATGTACGTGGACTGAGATAAACCAAGCAACCTTTTAGATCTATCCCTATAGATCCTCATCCCTAAAATGTAGGAAGCTTCTCCCAAATCCTTCATGGAGAACTGTGACGACAGCCAAATCTTTATTCCCTATAATGCAGGGACATCATTCCTGATTAAAAGAATGTCATCCACATACAATACAAAAAATACTACTACTGGACCGTTAGCCCACTTATAAATGCATGGCTCTTATCCGTTCTTAACGAAGCCATACATCTTGATCGTCTTATCAAAACGTATGTTCCAACTCCGTGATGCTTGCTTAAGTCCATAAATGGACCTCTGTAGCCTGCACACCTTAGACTCATCTATGGATGTGAATCCTTCAGGTTGTATCATATACACCTCTTCATCCAGCTCTCCATTTAGGAAAGCTGTCTTCACATCCATCTGCCAGATTTCATAGTCCAGATGGGCAGCTATCGCAAGCATAATCCGAATGGATTTGAGCATTGCCACAGGAGAAAATGTCTCGTCATAGTCTATATCATAATGTTACGATATCCTTTGGCAACCAGACGGGCTTTATAGGTTTTCACCTTTCCGTCTGCGCCTCTCTTCCTCTTGAAGACCCACTTACACCCTATGGGTTTTACTCCTTCGGATGGGTCAACCAATGTCCACACATCGTTGACCTTCATGGACTCTATTTCGGATTTCATAGCCTCCAGCCATTTCTCAGAGTCGGGTCTCTGCATTGCATCCATGTAGGTGATCGGATCCTCATCATTTTCATCAAGTTCGATAGGATCGCCGTCCCGGACCAAGAAACCATAGTATCTATCCGGTTGACATGGTACTCTACCAGATCGCCTTAAGGGTGCTTGAACAATGGGCTTCGGATCTGATCTAACCAAATCTGATTCAGGTTCAGCAACTTATGTCGATTTTTTCACTGTCGAACTTCGCCAAGTTCGACCTTAGAGGCAACAGTCCCTTCACCAAGGAACTCCTTTTCCAAAAAGATTGCCTTAAGGCTGACAAACACTTTTTGCTCATCAGCTAAGTAGAAGTAATACCCTTTGATCTCTTTTGGATACCCTATAAAATTATACTTGTCAGACCTAGGTCCAAGCTTGTCCGTAATTAAACGTTTAACATAAGTCGGACACCCCCAAACCCTAAGGTGTGAGAGTACTGGCTTACGTCCTATCCATATCTCATATGGCGTTTTGGTTACAGACTTACTCGGAACTCTATTTAGAAGGTAACAAGCCGATTCGAGCGCATATCCCCAGAGGAAGATCGACAGACCAGCAAACCCCATCATGGATCGAACCATGTCCAACAAGGTCCGATTCCTCCTTTCAGATACACCATTATGTTATGGTGTTCCAAGAGGAGTCCACTGAGAGAGAATCCCATTCTCCCCAAGATAAATCAGCAAATCATTGGAAAGGTATTCACCTCCTCGATAAGATCGAAGAGTTTTAATACACTTTTCAGTTTGTTTTCCTACCTCATTTCGAAATAGTTTGAACATTTCAAATGACTCCGATTTATGCTTCATTAAATAGACATACCCATACCTCGATAGGTCATCTGTGAAGGTTATGAAGTAGAAATATCCACCTCTTGCACTTGAGCTCATGGGTCCACATACATCAGAATGTACCAAACCCAAGAGTTCACTGGCTCGCTCATCTTTTCCAGTAAAAGGTGATTTGGTCATTTTACCAAGAAGATATGACTCACAGATTGGAAGTGATTCACAATCACCTACTTCAAGAATTTCTTCTTGAGCCAACCTGTTTATCCTGTTCTTATTGATATGACCTAGCCTACAGTGCCAAAGGTAGACTTCTGACACATTATCTATTCTAGGATGTTTATCGGAGGTTTGAACCACATTAACAGGTTGTGATAGAAAGTAAATTCTATTATTAAGTTGTCCAACAAATATTGTAACATCATTCAAAATGATATTGCAAATATTTTCTTTTATTAAAAATTGATAACCATTCATGGCCAAAAGGCCTACAGAAATAATATTTAATAAAAAGCTTAGACAATAGTGATATTCACTCAGAATTACGTTTCGAGAATTGATTACAAGGTTCATGATTCCTAATGCTAGAACTGAAACTTTGCTTCCATCTCCAATGTTCAGGAATTTATCGCCTTCATCAAATCTCCTACTGACCTGCAGACCCTGCATTGAATTGCAAATATGATAAGGGCTTTCGATATCCAATAACCAGGCAGTAGTATCACAAATGGAAAAGTAGCAAGGTGTTATCATATAAGTACCTTGCTTCTTCTTCGGCCTGTTCGGGTCCAGGGAGGTAATGTATAGAGGACAGTTCCTCTTCCAGTGCCCCTGCTTCTTGCAAAAAAAGCACTCCGTCTGGCTCTGGTCGGGCTTGCATTTCTTGGTCGGACCCTGTGCAGACGTCCCAGCATGCAGCTGCACCTTCTTATTCTTCTTCTTCTTGTTCTACTTCTTCCCTTTCTTAAAGGGTCGACGACCAGAAGAAGACCCTCCCACAACATTCACCGACTCCTTATGGAGCTGGTGATCCTTCTCAAAGTTCTGCAGCAACCCCAACAAACCGTGGTAGTTCACTGCAGGCTTTGTCATCCGAAAATGAGTAAGGAAGGGGAGGAAGGACTTGGGCAATGAATTAAGGATCGCATCCTTACCGAGCTGCTCGTGCAGGGGAAAGCCCAGTTTAGCTAGGCGCTCAATCATTTCGATCATGTACAGTACATGATCAGTGACTGAGGCTCCATCCCTCATCCGAGCATTGAAAATGGCACAACTAGTTTTGTGCCTTTCAACGTTGTCAGGCGTGCCAAAGGAGTCATTCAATATTTGAAGCATCTCCTGTGGCTGGGCGTTCTCGAACCTGTGGCTGAATTCATCATTCATTCCCGCCAACATAATACACCGAACGGTGGTGCGGTCGTTGAGCCACTTCTGATAAGTGTCTCAGACCGTCCCTCTAACGTTCGGGGCTGGCTCCTCAGGTGCCAGATCCGTTACTACATAAAGGATCCGCTCATGCTCAAGGATGATTTTTAATTTTCGATACCAGCTATCGAAATTAGGTCCCATGAGCTTGTCATTATCTAATAATGACCGGAGGGATAGAGTAGTGGCCATAACTGCATAAAGAAAAATTAGACCTCTATTAGTACATAATTTATAAATACTAAAGATTTGGACTTTAGTCTAAAGTTTCTCCCAGTATTTTAATGAACTGATAGCCTCAACCTCCAATTCGAGGAATTACTTTAATTTCTTAGTGGGTACTAGAATCCACACAGACTACACACGAGCCCAACTTTGGTTGGTCAACCCATGTGCATCTATGGGTAGGTTCATAACCAGTTGTTTCTCTAAATAACTTCTAGTAATTGATTTTGCCCCAGAACCTAATCAGTAGGCTTTGGCCTCCACTGAAAAGATCTGGTTAGGTCCAACCATTAACATGATTTGATTTGGTGAATCGGACCAATAAATGATCAGGCCCGACTTTGGCCGGCCAAACTGATCACCATCAGAAAGACTCAAACCAAATTATCATATTATGAATGATAATTCCATTAGTCAATAAGCACCAGGCCTTTGGGCCTCCAATGATTATTAAACTAATGGACTCATTATCACTCACTTAATGGGAGGCTATGACTTAGTTATCAATATAACTTAATCATTTTTAGGGACCTAATAATTTTTGAGAATTTTATTAAAGGATAGATGAGAAGAAAATATCCAGCCAATTTCAATCCTCCCACTGATTTCACCAAGTCAGATTAAAAAAGATTTAATTAAAGCTGACATTAGGAGCATCTAAATCAGTCAAACTGATTTACCTAATGACATGGGTGAGCCCTAATCACCAAGTGATCTAATCAAAATCTAATTCACCAGGTTGGCCAGGTAAGTGAGATCAGTGGTGGGGATAAGCCATTAACTCGTCAGAGATCAAATCACTGCGAGTAGCTCCCACTTAAAAACCACTGGTCAAATTGCCAAACTTACCTTAGACACCAATCGGTTCATTAGTTTTAATTTGATCAACTTAGTAAATAGGGTTCCACCGCGTAGCCATGAATTAAGTCCATCTTGATCTAGTTAAAGACATGGACCCATTCAACTACAACTATTGGAGTTGAGTCTAGAGTATCCTTGACCTAATCTAATTCAACTTTTGATTAGATTTGACCAATTACTCTAATTTAGTTCATTTCTTAAAGCTAACCTTAGGTCTAACCCAATTATGGACCTAATCCATCTAACCCATTGACCCACAAGTTTATGCAATTATCTTAGGTCTTAATTCACAATTCTAGACCTACTAGACAACACTTAGTTCTTTTAATTAAGTATTTGGGCTGATGGGTCAGAGTTTGGCATTTCGAAAATAATTTTTAAATTTGAAAGGTTTTATTTTCTGTTCACTAAATATGTTGACTCATTTCACAAATAGATCAGCATATTTCATAAATAGCAATCCCATTGCTCATTACATAACAGAAAATAACTCAATCAAAATAAATCATGAATATTTCTTTAGATCTAATCTAACACATTCATGATAAATTTTACAATTGAACCTTTATAATTAATTTCTTTCGCTGCTTCATCTGTATGGGATATAATTGCAGCGACATCCCTACCGCCATAGGAGACTCCATCGAATGGGAGGAGAGGACCTTTAAACCCTGCTTTTCTCCTATGACCGGATGGCCATGGTAACCAACCCAATTCGATTACTTGCTACTTGGATCAAGTATATTTAAATATACCAATTTTCAAATTTGAATTTTAAATTTCAAATTTTAAATTTTGAATTTTAAATTTCAAATAAATTTCAAATTTTAAATTTTAAATTTTTGAATTTTAAATTTTGAATTTCAAATTTTGAATTTCAAATTTTGAATTTTAAATTTTGAATTTTAAATTTGAAATTTTAACCAAATTTCAAATTTTAAATTTCAAATTTTGAATTTCAAATTTTTGAATTTTGAATTTCGAATTTCAAATTTCAAAATTTAAATTTTAAATTTTGAATTTTGAATTTTTTAAATTTCGAACAACTTTCAAAATTCAAATTTTAAATTTTGAATTTTAAATTTCAAATTTAAACTTTTAGATTACAAGTTAATCTACGCATACAAATATATATCATATCTAAGAACCCACTCTGATACCATTTGTGGAAAAAATTCAGTGCAGGGGTAAAATGGTAATTTTAAAATTTTTTCAAAATTATGATTTTACAGTAAAAAAATATTAATTAATCTAATTAATTAACATAAATTTATCTTACACTAGGATCTAAATATGATATATAGCATACATTCATTTAAATTTGAAATTCAAATTCGAATAGTAAACACTTTACTGTAATGTGTTCAGAACACAATACCTTTATGCGGGTAGTAGATCATCGCAATCTGATCACCGTCGGGAGAGTCTGATTGTCACAATGCAGCCACACAGCATGTCTGATCTCTGTGGATCATCCACACAAAGCTTTCGATCTGATCGACTCCTCACGAGTGCTAGCTCGTTGTAGAGCCCTTTTGACGGTGGATGCTGATCGAACTCCTTCGATCGATGTCTGTCGATTCTTCGGATACTTTGGATCATCAACAGACATACTTGAGAGGATGTTGAAGATCTTTCTGAGATTTTTATGGGCTCACGACACTCGTAGCTCACTTTCTCACTTCCCGAACCCCAAGTTAAAACTCTAGGGAATTCACCGAAAACTTTGCACCCACTTTTCTTTCTTTTCTTTCTTTTTCTCTTGGAAGGATATGGACTTTCATTTCAAGCACAAAACTTCTCATGCTTCCGAGTTTTTCTCTAAAAATCTTCTTATTGCATGCCCCACTCTTCTCCTCCTTTTATAACAACGTCAAACATCTTATCCAAAAGAAAGGATAAAGATGAGTAATTGCACATTTGAATTCAAATCAAATTTTGAATTCAAATAGACACCAACTCATCCTTTATCCACTAAAGGCATGAGGCATGGCTTAAATTGTGCATGGAGTAATTTCATGAGAAACTTTTTCTCATGTAATAAATAGGACGTAAAAAAAGGGATAAGGTGCAAAGATTGATTGCCCATTCAAATTCAAACTTTATTTTGAATTTGAATGGCCAACCAATCATCCTTATCCATTCATTTGGCATATTAAAGTGGGGCGTGGAGAGGGCTTGGCGTGAGAAAAAAATTCATGAGAAGTTTTTTCTCATGAATTCAAATGGGTGCAATGGAAGTGAGGTGGCGCATGGAGATTGGGTCAAGGTGGTTTAATTATTTAAACCAACCTAATTGAACCAAATAAGTTAGATCCAATTAGACTAATTTAAATCCAACTTAATTAGGCTTAATTAGGCTCAATAAAATTCTAATCAAATCAGGAATTGACTAAGCCCAACCCCTGATCAAATCAGGGACCAAACCATCTCGACGATTAGGTCAACTCTTAACCTAATCGGATCAAACCCAACTGAATCCAATATTGAGAATAGTATCCCAAAGCCAATTGTCAGCCTGTTGATGGTTGTGCTCCTTCTGTATTAGTACATGAATTATAAATAAATAAAAGTTATTTTGATATTTTTTCATCATAAATATTTCATCTTTTAATGAACTCCTGTGTTGTGGTGAAGTCCCTAGGACTATTTAGACTCGACAAAGGAGGATTTGTCGCTTAGTCCTTAAATCTGTTCGTGATCAAATGATACGTTGTTACCAAGGACGACAATGTTTATCGAGCATAGGTCGTTGTATGCCATATGGGTTGGTTGTCCTCATAACCAAGGAGTGTGGAGACACTGGTATGACATACAGGTGAGCCTAATTAAGCCTAATTAAGTTGAGTTTAATTTAGTCTAATTGTGCTTGACCTATTTGATTAGATTGGTTCAATTAAGATCAAACCACCATTTGAATTTAAATCTCTGCACCACCTTAAATCTCTGCGCCCATTTGAATTCACGAGAAGAAACTTCTCATGAATTTTTTCTCACGCAAAGCCCTTCTCACGCCCACTTTTGTGCACCATATGGATGGATAAAGCTGATTAGTTAACCATTCAAATTCAAAGCGTATTTGAATTTGAATGGATAACTTATCTCTTTTGCCTTCAAGCTTATCCATCATGTGCGCCACATAATTCACACGAGAAAGAGTTTCTCGTGAAACCTTTCCACGTACAAAGAGTCCACGCCCTTCTCTTCTCATGCCATAAGTGGATAGGGATGAGTTGGTTTTCATTTGAATTCAAATTTGATTTGAATTTAAATGTGTAACCACTTGTCTTAATCCTCTCACGCAGATAAGACATGTTTTGAACTGTTTTAAAAGAGATAGGGAGGTGGGGCGTGCGTAGAAAATTTTGAGAAAGAAAGTGGGGCGTGAGGAAGCCTTGTGCATGAGGTGAAGGTCCAAAACCTTCTGAGAGAAAAAGAAAGAAAAGAAAGAAAATTAGGCGCAGGGTTTTTGGTGTGTACCCTAGGGTTTCTACCTAGGGTTCAGAAAGTGAGATTGGTGTGCCACGAGTGTCGTGAGTCCACCAAATTTTAGGAAGAGATCCATCAGCCTCTCAACCAACCATGCAGATGATCCAGAGCATCCGAGGAGTCAGCACACATCGATCGAAGGAGTTCGATCAACATCAGCCATCAAAAGGGTGAAATCACGAACTAGCATTCGTGAGGAGCCGATCAGACGGGAGCTTCGTGTGGACGATCCACAGAGGTCAGACACTAGTGTGGCTGTGATGTGATGATCAGAGCCCCCTGACGATGATCAGATTGCGATGATCGACTATCCGCAAAAGGTGATGTGTTCTGAACACAGTCCAGTAAAAAGTTTATTATTTCAAATTTGAATTTCAAATTTAAATGCATGCTGTAGTATCATATTTAGATCCTAGTGTAGGATTAATTAGTATTAATTAATGAGATTAATTAATAATTCCACTCTAAAATAGTAATTTTGAAAAAATTTTAAAATTACCATTTTGCCCCTGCACTGAATTTTCGCTTCAAATGGTATCAGAGCATGGTTCTAGAATATGATATACATATGCATATGTAGATTAAGGTGTAATCTATAAGTTCAAATTTGAAATTCAAATTTTGAAATTTGAATTTTGAAATTTAAAATTTAAAATTTAAAATTTAAAATTTAAAATTTGTTTGAAATTTCAAATTTGAAATTTGAAATTTGAAATTCAAAATTCAAAATTTAAAATTCAAAGATTGGAAATTCAAAATTTAAAATTTGGTTGAAATCTCAAATTTAAAATTTAAAATTTAAAATTCAAAATTTAAAATTTGAAATTCAAAATTCAAAATTTAAAATTCAAAGATTGAAAATTCAAAATTTGAAATTTGGTTGAAATCTCAAATTTAAAATTTGAAATTTGAAATTCAAAATTTAAATTTTGAAATTGATATATTTAGATATACTTAATCCAAGTAGCAAGTAATCTAATTGGGTTGGTTGCCATGACCGTCCGGTCATAGGAGAAAAGTAGGGTTTAAAGGCCCTCTCTTCCTATTCGATGGGGTCTCTTATGGCGGTAGGAGTGCCGATGCAATTATATCACATGTCGATGAAGCAGCGAAAGGACTTAATTATAAAATTTATCATGAATGTGTTAGATTATATCTAAAAAAATTCATAATTTATTTTGAGTTATTTTCTGTTATGAAATGAGCAATAGTATTGCTGTTTATGAATTGTGCTGATCCGTTTGTGAAATGAGTTAACACATTCGATGAACAGAAAATAAAATCTTTCAAAATTTGAAAATTATTTTCGAAATATCAAACCCTGACCCATCAGTCCAAGTACTTAATTAAAAGAATTAAGTATTGTCTAGTAGGTCTAGAATTATGAATTAAGACCTAAGACAATTGCATAAACTTGTGGGTCAATGGGTTAGATGAATTAGGTCCATAATTGGGTTAGACCTAAGGTTAGCTTAAAAAATGAACTAAATGGAGTAATTGGTCAAATCTAATCAAAAGTTGAATTAGATTAGGTCAAGGATACTCTAGACTCAACTTCAATAGTTGTAGTTGAATGGGTCCATGTCTTTAACAAGATCAAGATGGACTTAATTCATGGCTACGTGGTGGAGCCCTATTTACTAAGTTGATCAAAATTAAAACTAATGAACCGGTTGTGTCTAAGGTAAGTTTGGCAGTTTTGACCAGTGGTTCTTAAGCGGGAGCTACTCGCATTGATTCGATCATGGACGAGTTAATAGCAAATCCCCACCATTGATCTCACTTACCTGGCCAATCTGGTAAGTTAGATTTTGATTAGATCACTTGGTTATTAGAGCTCACCCATGTCATTAGGTAAATCAGTGTGACTGATTTAGGTGCTCCTAATGCCAGCTTTAATTAAATCCTTTTTAATCTGACTTGGTGAAGTCAGTGGGAGGATTGAAATTGGCTGGATGATTTCTTCTCTACTATCCTTTAATAAAATCCTTAAAAATTATTAGGTTCCTAAAATGATTAAGTTATAATGATAACTAAGTCAATGCCTCCCATTAAGTGAGTGATAATGAGTCCATTAGTTCAATGATCATTGGAGGCCCAAAGGCCTGGTGCTCATTGGCTAATGGAATTATCATTCATAATATGATAATTTGGTTGAGTCTTTCTGATGGTGGTTAGGTTGGCCGGCCAAAGTCGGGCCTGATCATTTATTGGTCTGATTCACCAAATTAAGTCATGTTAATGATTGGACCTAACCAGATCTTTTCAGTGGAGGCCAAAGCCTACTGATTAGGTTCTGGGGCAAAATCAATTACTAGAAGTTGTTTAGAGAAACAACTGGTTAAGAACCTACCCATAGATACACATGAGTTGACCAACCAAAGTTGGGCTCGTGTGTAGTCTGTGTGGATTCTAGTACCTATTAAGGAATTAAAGTAATTCCTCGAATTGGAGGTTGAGGCTACCAGTTCGTAAAGATATTGGAAAAAATTTTAGACTAAAGTCCAAGTCTTTAGTATTAATTTATGTACTAATAGAGGTCTGGTTTTCCTTTATACAGCTATGGCCACTACCCTGTCGCTCCGGTCATTATTAGATAATGACAAGTTCATGGGACCTAATTTCGATAGCTGGTATCAAAAATTAAAAATCATCCTTGAGCATGAGAGGATCCTTTATGTAGTAATGGATCCAGCACCTAAAGAGCCAGCTCCGAACGCTAGTAAGGCGATCCGAGATACTTACCAGAAGTGGCTCAATGATCGCATCACCGTCCGATGTATTATGCTGGCAGCAATGAATGACGAGTTCAACCACAGGTTTGATAACGCCCAGCCACAGGAGATGCTTCAAATGTTGAACGACTCCTTTGGCATGCCTGACGATGTTGAAAGGCACAAACTAGTTGTGCCATTTTCAATGCTCGGATGAGGGATGGGGCCTCAGTCACTGATCATGTACTGTACATGATCGAGATGATTGAGTGCCTAAGCAAATTGGGTTTTCCTCTGCACGAGCAGCTCGGTAAGGATGCGATCCTTAATTCCTTGTCCAAGTCCTTCCTCCCATTCCTTACTCATTTTTGAATGACAAAGCCTACAGTAAACTACCACGGGTTGTTGGGGTTGCTGCAGAATTTTGAGAAGGATCACCAGCTCCATAAGGAGTCGGTGAATGTAGTGGGAGGGTCTTCTTCTCGTCGTCGACCCTTTGGGAAGGGGAAGAAGAATAAGAAGAAGAAGAACACGAAGGTGCAGCCTCATGCTGGGACAGTTGCACAGGATCAGACCAAGAAGCGCAAGCCCGACCAGAGCAAGGCGGAGTGCTTCTTTTGCAAGAAGCAGGGGCATTGGAAGAGGAACTGTCCTCAATACATTGCCTCCCTAGACCCGAACAGGCCGAAGAAGAAGCAAGGTAATTATATGATAACTCCTTGCAACTTTTTCATTTGTGATACTACTGCCTGGGTATTGGATACCGAAAGCCCTTATCATATTTGTAATTCGATGCAGAGTCTGCAGATCAGTAGGAGATTTGATGAAGGTGAGAGGTTCCTGAACGTTGGAGATGGAAGCAAAGTTTCAGTTCTAGCTTTAGGAATCATGAGTCTTGTAATCAATTCTCGTAATGTAATTCTGAGTGAATGTCACTATTGTCCAAGTTTTTTATTAAATATTATTTCTATAGGCCTTTTGGCCATGTACGGTTATAATTTTTTAATAAAAAAAATATTTGTAATATCATTTTGAATGGTGTTACAATATTTGTTGGACAATTAAATAATAGAATTTACTTACTATTACAGCCTGTTAATGTGGTTCAAAACTTCGGTAAATACCCTAGAATAGATAATATATTAGAAGTCTACCTTTGGCACTGTAGGCTAGGTCATATCAATAAGAACAGGATAAACAGGTTGGCTCAAGAAGAAATTCTTCAACTTGGTGATTGTGAATCACTTCCAACCTGTGAGTCTTGTCTTCTTAGAAAGATGACCAAGTCACCTTTTACTGAAAAAGGTGAGCGAGCCAGTGAACTCTTGGGTCTGGTACATTCTGATGTATGTGGACCTATGAGCTCAAGTACAAGAGGTGGATATTTCTACTTCATAATCTTCACAGACGACCAATCGAGGTATGGATATGTCTACTTAATGAAGTATAAGTCGGAGTCGTTTGAAATATTCAAACTATTCTGAAATGAGGTAGAAAAATAAACTGGGAAGTGTATTAAAATTTTTCGATCTGATCGAGAAAGTGAATACCTTTCCAATGAGTTTCTGACATATCTAGGAGAGAATGGGATTCTCTCTCAGTGGACTCCTTCTGAAACACCACAGCATAATGGTGTGTCTAAAAGGAGGAATCGGATCTTATTGGACATGGTTCGATCCATGATGGGGTTTGCTGGTCTGCCGATCTTCCTCTGGGGATATGCGCTCGAATCGGCTTGTTACCTTCTAAATAGAGTTCCGAGTAAGTCTGTAGCCAAAACGCCATATGAGATATGGATAGGACGTAAGCCAGTACTCTCGCACCTTAGGGTTTGGGGGTATCCGACTTATGTTAAATATTTAATTACAGACAAGCTTGGACCTAGGTCTGACAAGTGTAATTTTATAGGGTACCCAAAAGAGACCAAAGGGTATTATTTCTACCTTGCTGATGAGCAAAAGGTGTTTGTCAGTCTTAAGACAATCTTTTTAGAAAAAGAGTTCCTTAGTAAAGGAACTGTTGCCTCTAAGATCGAACTTGATGAAGTTCGATAGGTGGAAAATTCGATACATGTTACTGAACCTGAACCGGATTTGATTAGATCAGATCCGGAGCCCATTGATTATGCACCCTTAAGGCGGTCTGGTAGAGTACCACATCAATCGGACAGACACTATAGTTTCTTGGTCTGAGATGGCGATTCTGTCGAACTTGATGAAAACGATGAGGATCCGATCACCTACATGGATGCAATGCAGAGACATGACTCTGAGAAATGGCTAGAGGCCGTGAAATCCAAAATGGAGTCCATGAAGGTCAACGATGTGTGGACATTGGTTGACTCACCCGAAGGAGTGAAACCCATAGGGTGTAAGTGGGTCTTCAAGAGGGAGAGGGGCGCAGACGGAAAGGTGGAGACCTATAAAGCCCGTCTGGTTGCCAAGGGATATCGTCAACATTATGGTATAGACTATGACGAGATATTTTTTCCTGTGGCAAAACTCAAATCTATTCGAATTATGCTTGCGATAGCTGTCCATCTAGACTATGAAATCTGGCAGATGGATGTGAAGACAGCTTTCCTAAACGGAGAGCTGGACGAAGATGTGTATATGATACAACCTGAAGGATTCACATCCACAGATGAGTCTAAGGTATGCAAGCTACAAAGGTCCATTTATAGACTTAAGCAGGCATCTCGGAGTTGGAACATACATTTTGATAGGACAGTCAAAATGTATGGCTTCATTAAGAACGGAGAAGTGCCCTGCATTTATAAGTGGGCTAATGGTCCAGTAGTAGTATTTCTTGTATTGTATGTGGATGACATTCTCTTAATCGGGAATGATGTCCCTGCATTACAGGGAATAAAGATTTGGCTATCATCACAGCTCTCCATGAAGGATCTGGGAGAAGCTTCCTACATCCTAGGGATGAGGATCTATAGGGATAGATCCAAAAGGTTGCTTGGCTTATCCCAGTCCACGTACATTGATACTATACTGAAAAGGTTCAGTATGGAGATTTTCAAGAAAGGCTATCTACTGATAGGCCATGAAATTTCTCTCTCGAAAAGGGATTGTCTGACAATACCTCAAGAGAGAGAGCGTATGGGTAGGATTTCATATGCTTCGGCAGTGAGATCTATCATGTACGCCATGACATGTACACGATCAGATGTGGCATACTCACTAGGGGTAGTGAGTAGATACCAATCTGATCCAGGGGAGAATCACTGGAAGGTTGTTAAAACCATCCTGAAGTATTTAAGAAATACTAAGGATCAGTGGCTTGTATATGGTGAATCGGACTTGAGACTTATAGGGTTTACAGACTCTAGTTTCCAGTCTGATCACGATGATAGCAAGAGTATGTCAGGATTTATTTTTACCCTTAATGGTGGGGCCGTCTGCTGGAAGAGTTCCAAGCAGCATACTGTGGCTGATTCAGTATACGAGACAGAGTATATTGCTGCATCAGATGCTGCCAAAGAAGCGGTGTGGCTGAGAAAATTCATCACCGAGCTCAGAGTAGCACCGTCCCTTGTTGGTCCAATTTTGCTCTACTGTGACAGCTCTGGAGCCATTGCTCAGGTGAAGGAACCGAAGGCACACCAGTAGACGAAGCATATTCTGCACCGCTACCATCTCATCCGAGAGATAGTGGATCGAGGTGATGTCGACCTTCAGAAGATCGATGGGAAGGAGAACCTAGCCGACCCATTCACTAAAGCCATTGCGGTGAAGGAGTTCAATGACTACAAGTCGAAGATGGGTATTAGATACTGCACCGATTGGCTTTAGGCCAAGTGGGAGATTATTGAAAATAGTGTCCCAAAGCCAATCGTCAGCCTGTTGACGGTTGTGCTCCTTCTGTATTAGTACATAAATTATAAATAAATAAAAATTATTTTAGTATTTTTTCATCATAAATATTTCATCTTCTAATGAACTCCTGTGTTGTGGTGAAGTCCTTAGGACTATTTAGACTCGACAAAGGAGGATTTGTCGCTTAGTTCTTAAACCTGTTCGTGACCAAATGATACGTTGTTACCAAGGACGATAATGTTTATCGAGCATAGGTCGTTGTGTGCCATATGGGTTGGTTGTCCTCATAACCAAGGAGTGTGGAGACACTGGTATGACATCAGGTGAGATGTAATGGTACATCTGCACTGAACGTGACTGACTTCGGAGCTATTTCTGCTGTCAAGATTTACTCCGATGGGATATGGGTATAAATGTCCCTCTGACCTGAGACCGTCATGGTGACTTGCAAGCAACTCACTGCACTTAGGCACTGGACTACCTAAATTTTTAATTCAGTGACGGAAGGCTGCTGGGTGTAGTTAAGTACTTGACTTGTCGGTGCATGTGTCAAGATGGGATTGACCACTCCAGTTTAGGAGCTATGTACAGTCGTGTTTCAATTTAGCAAAATCTTGATCAGAGTAGTCCTAGTGAGGAGTCACAGGACTAATTGAGTTGAGCACGACTCGAATGATCTAATCAGGATTGACAATTTAACCCTGAGTCATCCTAAACACAGGGGTCAAAAGGGATGAATTATATAGTAACCATATTTACGTAGGTTCTGAGTGTTGCGATTGCAACTATTCGACTTATCCGGATGTTGGGTACCATTGCTAGATGGTCACTTCGATTAGTACAGGAATTGGTTCCTGTGCTACCGGCTTAGGTTCGAACCTGCGGGGTCACATACATTAGAGGTTCCTTTCTGATCTAATGGTTGATTATGAGTCTTATGTGTTTGAGACTCTATGATTGAGAATTAAGATTTTCTGATCATGAGTTCCACATATTTTGGATACCGAGGTCAAAATTTTGAATTTCAAATTTTGAATTTGAAATTTGAACTCTTCGATCAAGGTTTCATATTGATGGACTTTGATACCCGATTGTCCATCGTATTTGGATTCAATAATTATGAGAGATTTTATTAGTGATTTGATCGCTAATTAACTCAATTTGATTGAGTAATTATTTTTGGATCAAGTTCAATTGAATTAGATTCAGTTGGGTTTGACCCGATTAGGTTAAAAGTTGATCTAATCGTCGAGATAGTTTGGTCCCTGATTTGATCAGGGGTTGGACTTAGTCAATTTCTGATTTGATTAGGATTTTATTGAGCCTAATTAAGTTTAATTAAGTTGGGTTTAATTTAGTCTAATTGTGCTTGATCTATTTTGATTAGATTGGTTCAAATAAGATCAAACCACCATTTGAATTTAAATCTCTGCACCACCTTAAATCTCTGCGCCCATTTGAATTCACGAGAAGAAATTTCTCATGAATTTTTTCTCACGCAAAGCTCTTCTCACGCCCACTTTTGTGCACCATATGGATGGATAAGGCTGATTAGTTAACCATTCAAATTCAAAGCGTGTTTGAATTTGAATGGATAACTTATCTCTTTTGCCTTCAAGCTTATCCATCTTGTGTGCCACATAATTCATACGAGAAAGAGTTTCTTGTGAAACCTTTCCACGCACAAAGAGTCCACGCCCTTCTCTTCTCATGCCATAAGTGGATAGGGATGAGTTGGTTTTCATTTGAATTCAAATTTGATTTGAAGTCAAATGTGTAACCACTTGTCTTTATCCTCTCACGCGAATAAGACACATTTTGAACTGTTTTAAAAGAGATAGGGAGGTGGGGCGTGCGTAGAAAAATTTTGAGAAAGAAAGTGGGGCGTGAGGAAGCCTTGTGCATGAGGTGAAGGTCCAAAACCTTCCGAGAGAAAAAGAAAGAAAAGAAAGAAAATTGGGCGCAGGGTTTTTGGTGTGTACCCTAGGGTTCTACCTAGGGTTCGGAAAGTGAGATTGGTGTGCCACGAGTGTCGTGAATCCACCAAATTTCAGGAAGAGATCCATCAGACTCTCAACCAACCATGCAGATGATCTGAAGCATCCGAGGAGTCGGCACACATCGATCGAAGGAGTTCGATCAACATCAGTCATCAAAAGGGTGAAATCACGAACTAGCATTCGTGAGGAGCCGATCACTGAGTCCCAAACATGTAGGATTCTGCATCAGCCATCAGATCAGATAGAAACCTCTAATGTGTGTGACCCCGCAGGTTCGAACCTAAGCTGGTAGCACAGGAACCAATTCCTGTACTAATCGAAGTGACCATCTAGCAATGATACCTGACGTCCGGATAGATCGAATAGTCGCAATCACAATACTCAGAATCTATATGAATATGGTTACTGTATAATTCATCCTTTTGACCCCTGTGTTTAGGACGACTCAGGGTTAAACTGTCAACCTGATCAGATCATCCGAATCGTGCTCAACTCAAACAGTCCTGTGACTCCTCACAAGGACTACCCTGGCCAAGGTTTTGCTAAATTGAAACACAACTGTACACAGCTCCTAAACTGGAGTGGTCAATCTCATCTTGACACACGCACCGACAAGTCAAGTACTTGACTACACCCAGCAGCCTTCCGTCACTGAATTAAAAATTCAGGTAGTCCAGTGCCTAAGTGCAGTGAGTTACTTAAAAGTCACCGTGGCGGTCTCAGGTCGGAGGGATATTTATACCCATATTCCATCGGAGCAAATCTTGACAATAGAAATAGCTCCGGAGTCGATCACGTTCAGTGCAGATGTATCCTTACATCTCACCTGTATGCCATACCAATGTCTCCACACTCATTGGTTAAGAGGACAACTAACCTATATGGCACACAACGACCTATGCTTGATAAACGTTGTCGTCTTTGGTAACAATGTATCATTTGGTCACGAACAGATTTAAGGACTAAACGACAAATCCTCCTTTGTCGAGTCTAAATAGTCCTAAGGACTTCACCACAACATAGGAGTTCATTAGAAGATGAAACATTTTGTGATGAAAAATATCAAAATAATTTTTATTAATTCATAATACATGTACAAATACAAAAATGAGCACAATCGTCAACAGGCTGACGATTGGCTTTGAGACACTATTCCCAACAAAGAAGACTCCCATCGGGAGTCTTCTTCCCGTTTCTCTTTTTTTTTTTTGTTGGGCTTCTGAGATTTTGGGCCGGATCTAAGGCCCAAATGGGTCAGGTATTACACTCATGTTGGATACAAAAAGTATATTAGTTAAATAGAGGTTTGTCTCTTCGGTTATTATGATCTTCGTGGTTCCAATATCCAAAACATCACAGCAAGTGTCATTTTTCATATACACATGATGATCACTGGATTTCACTTCTTTCATGTGATCAACAAAATAAGCCTTTGTCTTTGTCACATGATGAAATTATTGAGATTTTTTGGTTTCATACATGTAAAAATTTTTCAAAACAAATACGTAGCAGAAATTAAAAATTCAGATTAAATCTAATTTAATCTAAGCATATATAAAATCAAATCTTAAAATCATAAAATAAGATATACATATGTGAGATAAAATTTAGATATAGAAATCAAATAGAGAAGAATAAATAGAGAAGATCTAATCTTCATACCTTGACGTGGATCGATCTACATCATGAACCAATGATCATGGATGTCTTTCGAAGGTCTCTTGAAATCGTACAAATATCTGACCTCTACAGGTATCTACACGAAGCTTCGATCTGATCAAAAACTTCTTGATCTCACTGGAGTGCTAACTCTCTTGCAAAGATCGCATCTTGACAGTTGAAAAATTCTTTTTTTCTCTCAAGATCCTCTTGGAGAAGAAGAAGAGAATAGGATGATGAAGATCTCTACGCTAGAGATCATGAGAATAATATTTTTTTCTCTTTCTTCTTAAAATTCATTATAAAATCTCTATGCTAGAGATCTAAAAAAATATGTCCAACTCTTAGACAAAGGGAAGAGAAAAATTCATGTCCAAAACTTAGACAAAAGGGGGAGAGAGAAGATCCAAACAACCAATCTTTGGTTGTTTGTAAGAAAGAAGGGATAGGGCCAACAAACCTCATGCCTAACCCCTTGTTGCTGCACCTCTCTTCTTCAAGATTTTTCTTACGCACCTCCTTTCCTTTTTGGCATCTCAAAACTAATGTATATCAAGTTGTTACCACCCCACATAATCCCCTTGTTTAAATAGGAGTATGTTAGGGTTTTGTTAAGAGTCCACATATCCTTGGACTCTTAAGTCATGCCACCAACCTTCTTCTTTTTGTGCCAATATATCCCATGGAAAGAAGGTGTTTGACATGAATTCTTACACGCGAAAGGAAGATGGGCGTTGGGTATATGTGGCATCCTCTTGGGACTTCATAATGGTGCAAGGAGAGACGGAGAGTCCTAGTCTATTGGGACTCCTCTTTAGATGGTTGATTTAAACCAAATAAAACTCTAATCAATCCTAATCGAATTAAAAATTGATTAGATCCAAATAGATTGAAATCCTAATCTGATTAGGAGCCCAAACTATCTAGATTAAAATTTAATTCAATTAGAAATTAGATGTCACTCAATTAGAGGAGGATTCCTAATCCAAATGGAAACCCAAAACCTCTTAGTTAAATCTTAATCTTATTAGAAATTAGGTCAAATCCAAATTCTAATCAAACAAAGAATTATTCTCCCTCATAACCTAATTAGGCTTGATCAAATCAAACTCACGTCAAGTCAAATTGAATCTAATTCAATTAGACTTGATCCAAGTCCTATTGCTCAATCAAATTGAGCTAATTAGCAATCCAATTACTAGTTAATCCTCCTATAACTCACTAACTCTTTATCGAATTACTTAGTTACAACTTTTATATTAGATTAATCATCAATCATATTGATGATTAAATCCTATCGTAATTTTTAATCACAATTGAACCATCTGATCAGTCAAAAATCTCTTTGTGTGTGATCCTATAGATTTTATTCTGTCTGATAGTGAGATACATTATAATTCTTATCACAATATCATTGAAACTTTTTTCAATGAGTTGAAACCATTCCAACTCTATCCACCAAAGATCATTGATCATCGAGATGATGCTCGTGGGTCTCACAATCCATCAGTGACACTTAGCAGTGTGTAGTGGCAATCCAGTAAAATAAAAGGTGATAAACCTCTAGGTGCAGTTAACGTATGATATAGTCCCTCTATCATGAGTTCCGACTAGATGACGGTAATGGATAAGTCATTAAACCTTAACATTGGCCATATGATAAATTTAATTAGCTCGAGTTCATATATGATTCTCATAAAATTTTTTTTTCATAAATCACACTGCTATGACAATAGACTTAAGGTCTCAGCTTCTTATATCTCATAGGACTACTCCTCTCTATTAGGATCGATAGATTTCATTTAGATATGCATCCTACTCCTACAGTAGACCAACTATCATCAACATCCACTATAAAGATTCATTGAGTCAATGTTTATGTATAGTCAAACTCCAACAGCCTCACTGTGAGTAGTTGTGGCACCGCAGGTCAAAGAACCAGTCACATTACCACAGCATCGAAAAAGTTACTAACGAGTGAGCAGATATCCATATGACTTCTCGTATTGATCATACTCAGTGCTAGTTATTCTCTAACAACTACCTGCACTCTCGCTCCAGTGTCACTACACTACAGATTCGAGACTCATCTGTTCGAAGAAAGCGATCCGTACATCGATCTATCTAAATCAATCACTATCTCCATGATGCTCCTATGACTAGGAGTAATTTAGAAATTAACCGTCAATGACACATGCTTCAAATTCTCAACTCTTTGAGAATATGTGTCATCATCTTATTAATTCCTTGCATGATTCATGGACACATAAAATATGAATGATAATATAAATGTCCATTAAGTATAAAATTATGTCCTAAAAATATGATATGTGTAAATCAAGATTGGCTTCTAGAATATACGTCCAACAAAAATTTACCTATTAGGCGGCATCATCAACATCAGCCAAAAGTAATTCTGATACCACGCAAATTATATCTTTGGAGCCTTTAAAATTATTTTTATTATTATTCTTCTTTTCACGATAATTTGCTTGATAGTGATCCAACTTTTCATAATTAAAACATTCTCCTCTTCCTCTCTTATTATTGTTTTTAAAATTCTTTCTTTTCCCCTTAAAGTTATTTGAAAAATATTTCTTCTCATTTCTAAGGGGCTCAATTTTTGATGGTGCACTATCAGAATCAATTGTTATAAAAGATTTAGATGTGATTTTCTTAGCCCTTCTCTCAACTTCAATCTCTAATAATATTGGCAAATTTCTCATTGTGATTGGTTGAGCTAAACAATTAAGAGAAATTATAATAGGCCCCCAAGTATCAGGCAAACTATATAAAATAGTGGATACATGTATCTTATCAGGAATAGGATTTCCTAAATTAGCTAGTTCTTTTGCAATAATAGCTAACTTATTAACATGCTCAATAATATTATCAGTCTCTTTCATCTTTTTTCCATTAAATTTCTCAACTAAAAGTTGAATCTGAGTTTCAGATGAAGGACCATATGCATCAAAAATTGCAACAAACATATGTTTAACACATGTTCTTCAAATAAAATTTCAATGTTAAGTTTCATAAAAGTCAGTATGATATCTCTAGCTGTTCATTGTCCTCTCTATATTTTTTATTTGATCTTTTAACACTAAAACTAGCATTTTCAGGAGGTGGAAGAGGAACGTCGATGTCCATCATATACTCAACCTTATCTTAAAAGAGTATGTGATCGATACGATGCTTCCAAACATGAAAATTAGTACCATTCAATTTTTTTATTTTGCTTAATTTTTGAGTCATGACCAGATATACTAAAGATTTAAAGAGTTTTAGTTTAGATAACTGGCTAATATAAAGGATCTAAAGATTTTATGTACCGATCACTCTAGGCTGAGATTGCAATACTTTGACCTACTTCGATTGTTTGCATAGAAGTTGAGAAGTTATCTTCAATTCGTGTTGGGGCTCCTTTGAATTTTCATTGATTTGAATGGTACAGAAGAGATCAACAGGTGTTGGGGCATGTGTGAGAAAGGAGATCACAATGACAACACCATGGGCATTGAGAAGAGATTTTTTTTTAAAATAAAATAGAGACTTGGTGGAGGAACAAACCAAACGTAACTCCTCTTTTTCTCTTACAATAATGGACAAAAGCTAAGGATAATAAAAGACTTGAAACCTACAAAAAAGGACTCTTTTTCTTTGTTTGCATTGTGAGGATAAGGAACCAAGAGATGGATCTCTTTCAAATTTAATCAAATCAATGGCTAGGATCACAGCAATCAAGCATAAGAGATAGATTAAAGGCTATGATACCAATGAAAGACATGGTGGAAATACCAATGAAAGACATGGTGGAAAAATAAAATAGAATAGAAAGAAAAAAAAAATATAATAGAAGAGAGCACATAAAATTTGTGGTTGGACGGCTCTGGATTTTTTTCAATAGAAATTTCAGTTGTAGATTCGATAAGTTTTTGAGAGCTTTAGATGGATATCTAAAACTACCCATTATTTCTACTTTGGACGTTTTCGGGTGTATAATGTTTAAAATATCCAAACGTTACTCCACATCTCCACATATTCTACTCGCTTCTCCTGCAAAGTCCCTAGTCACGAACGTTCTCTCACGTTAAGTACAAGCACTTAATGATTTATTTGACCATGTTAAACCCCACAAAGCCAATGTGATCAAACCAATAGTTCTAACTTTATTTGATGCCTTATAAGATTGTTGGACCATTACATTATGGGCTGTTAGGTATAAAATACCCTCAGCCGAAGTTCTCAACAGGATTGACCCTCCCAAGACTCCTCCGACTTTCGACTGCAGATGGTATCTCTCCGGACTTCTCCAACAGCCGGATTTCCACAGTGCTGACTGAATTCTCCCGACGGATGAACTCCCACTGCACCACCCGAACTCCTTCAACATGAGTTCCCCCAGTCATCTATCAAGCCGCCCCAAGCGCTCACTGAGCTCTGCCGCCAGCCGACCTTCTACGACCATCGGCTGTTCCCCGAATCCCTTCCAGACTTCTCCCAGCCAGGTTCAACTCCAATCCGAACTACCTCGAACCTCGCCAACGGCTGAACTTCACCAACGGCAGATTCCTACAACTATCAGATTCCATCCGGACTCCTACAGGAGCCGGACTTCGTCCCCAACCTCAATTACTGGAAGGCTTCGCCCAGACTCTCACGGGAGCCAGGCTCCGTCCTCGACCTCGACTGCTGGTAGGCTTCGTCCGGACATTGCCCCTGACTTTAATTGCAGGTAGACTCTGCCCGGACTCCTACGGGAGCCGGACCTCGTCTCCGACTCCGGCTATAGGCAGACTTCGTCCAGACTCCTACGGGAGCCGGACTTCGTCCCCAACCTCAATTGCTGGAAGGCTTCGCCCGGACTCCCACGAGAGCCGGGCTCCATCCTCGACCTCGACTGCTGGTAAGCTTCGTCCGGACTCTTAAGGGAGCCGAACTTCGCCCCTGACGTTAATTGCAGGTAGACTTCGACCGGACTCCTACGAGAGCCAGATCTCGTCTCCGACTCCAGCTACAGGCAGACTTCGTCCGGACTCCTACGGGAGCCGGACTTCATCCCCAACCTCAATTGCTGGAAGGCTTCGCCCGGACTCTCATGGGAGTCGGGCTCCGTCCTCGACCTCGACTGCTGGTAGGCTTCGTCCGGACTCCTAAGGGAGCCGGACTTCGCCCCTGACCTTAATTGCAGGTAGACTTCGACCAGACTCCTACGGGAGCCAGATCTCATCTCCGACTCCAGCTACAGGAAGACTTCGTCCGGACTCCTACGGGAGCCGAACTTCGTCCCCAACCTCAATTGCTGGAAGGCTTTGCCTGGACTCCCACGGGAGTCGGGCTCCGTCCTCGACCTCGACTGCTGGTAGGCTTCGTCTGGACTCCTAAGAGAACCGGACTTCGCCCCTGACTTTAATTGCAGGTAGACTCTACCCGGACTCCTACGGGAGCCGGACCTCATCCCCGACTCCGGCTATAGGCAGACTTCGTCCGGACTCCTACGGGAGCCGGACTTCGTCCCCAACCTCAATTGCTGGAAGGCTTCGCCCAGACTCCCATGGGAGCCGGGCTCCATCCTCGACCTCGACTGCTGGTAAGCTTCGTCCGGACTCCTAAGGGAGCCGGACTTCGCCCCTGACCTTAATTGCAGGTAGACTTCGACCGGACTCCTACGGGAGCCAGATCTCATCTCCGACTCCAGCTACAGGCAGACTTCATCCGGACTCCTACGGGAGCCGAACTTCATCCCCAACCTCAATTGCTGGAAGGCTTCGCCTGGACTCCCACGGGAGCCGGGCTCCATCCTCGACTTCGACTGCTGGTAAGCTTCGTCCGGACTCCTAAGGGAGCCAGACTTCATCCCTGACTTTAATTGCAGGTAGACTCTACCCGGACTCCTACGGGAGCCGGACCTCATCCCCGACTCCGGCTACAGGCATATTTCGTCCGGACTCCTACGGGAGCCGGACTTCGTCCCCGACCTTAATTGCTGGAAGGCTTCGCCTGGACTCCCACAGGAGCCGGGCTCCGTCCTCGACCTCGACTGCTGGTAAGCTTCGTCCGGACTCCTAAGGGAGCCGGACTTCGCCCCTGACTTTAATTGCAGGTAGACTCTGCCCGAACTCCTACGGGAGCCGGATCTCGTCTCTGACTCCGGCTACAGGCAGACTTCGTCCGGACTCCTACGGGAGCCAGACTTCGTCCCTAACCTCAACTGTTGGAAGGCTTCGTCCGGACTCCTACGGGAGCCGGGCTCCGTCCTCGACCTCGACTGCTGGTAAGCTCCGTCCGGACTCCTAAGGGAGCTGGACTTCGCCACTGACTTTAATTATAGGTAGACTCCGTTCAGACTCTCACGGGGGCCAGACCACATCCCCGACTTCGACTGAAAGAAGACTTCGCGCGGACTCCTACGATAGCCGAGCTCCGAACTCCTCTCAGACGGGTAACTAGCCACCTCTCTCCGCCAGACACTATAGCCGAACTTCGACCGACAGGCCTGGACCCTTTAGCAGGCCCCAGCAATGGCCACGACTTTGCTCCACTTCCTGCGACAGATTTGGTGCGACTCCATCATTTCCTGGCGAGCCACAGTAACGGCCACGACTCTGCTCCACTTCCTGTGATGGATACCGTGCGATTCCTCCATCCTCTGGCTAGTCGCGACAACGGACGCCGCTCCGTTTCCCGCGACAGACTCCACGTGGCATGTCCCGGTGATAGCCACGATTCCACTCCACTACTCTTCGCAATAAACTCCTCCTGACCATGGACGGCCTACTGCCAGACGGTTACAAACGTCGCTATCAGTCTGTTGCTCCCTTCGCCTATAAAAGGGGGACCCCAGATACGTTATTTTCTAAGCTCTCATTTTTTCATCTAGAAACTCTGCTAAAATTTCTGTTCGAGCACTCCACTCTTGTTGAGGCAAAGAACTGACTTGAGCGTCGGAGGGTCTTGCCGGAGCAACCCCACCTCCGTTAGACTTCCTTTGCAGGTCCCGACGGCGATCGCAACTCCCTCGACTCCAGCTTCTCCGACGCAGGCAGATTTTTGCACCAACAAGATTGGCGCTAGAAGGAGGGCCTAAACCTTCACAGTACCCTTGTTTTTAAAGGAGCGCTCAACGGGACCGCCTCCGATCATCTTCTCCGATGACCTCTCCTCCTCCTCCCACTCGATCTTCGCCCGATGCCTCCCCGCAGAGCATCTACGCGACGATCCACGGCCTCCACGGCCAGATCTCAGGCTCCGGCCTCGCCTCCAGTTTCTCAGCCTCCCCCTCCTCCGCCGGCAACGACGGTTGGCGCGGAGTAGTTCGACCTGCTAGCACAGTAGGTCAGAGGCCTCACTGAAGCTGTGCAGGCCATACAGCAGCAGCAGCAGCCGCAGGCATCAGTGCATCTGGAAAGAACGTCGCCGAAACTCCAAAATCCAACAGTGGGACGGGCTGCTTGGGCCAGTCCCCCCGTCTTTCCCTGAAAGACAAATCCGAGGGTGGAGAACCCTCAGTCAGATCATGATTCCACCCCTGGAAGATCTCTACCCCCATTCTGTCAGAGGACCCTCGAGACCCGCAGTCGAAAGGATTTCCTGGATCGGAGGCTCCAGGAGATGAACCGGCGGATCGAAGAACTTCGCCACGCTCCCCCCGCTTATGGTGAGGATATTTGTACTGACCCTCCCTTTTCTCAAATGATCATACAGGAACCAATCCTGCCGAACTTCAAACTCCCCCAATTTGAAAGCTACGACGGGACTTCAGACTTGGTTGACCACTTGGAGGCCTTCCGGATGATGATGCTGCTTCATAGCGCACCCGATGCCATTCTATTCCAAGCCTTCCCATCCACCTTGAAGGGAGCGGCGAGAAACTGGTACTCGATGCTGAAACCGGGTACCATCTTTTTCTTCGATCAGATGAGCCACCAATTTGTGGCCCATTTTGTCAGCAGCCGGCGCCCCCGGAAGGGTTCAGAGTCCCTCATCAACATCAAGCAGAGGGAGGGAGAGTCCATTCGGGCCTACATCAACCGTTTCAATATCGCCGCGCTGGAGGTCCAGAACTTGGACCAATCGGTAGCGATGGCTGCTCTGAAGGGCAGCCTTCAGAAGAATGACCTTTTGTTCTCCCTGGAGAAGAAGTACCCCAGAGATTTTGCTGATCTATTGGCTCAGGCCGAAGGATACACCCGAGCAGAAGAAGCCTTCAAAATGAAGGATGAGGAGACTGCGAGAGAGCGGCAGGCGGGAGACTCGAGTAAGCCCGCAGTCGAAAAAGGGCCGAGAGAAGCTCGGCCACGTTCTCGAACTCCTCTCGGGCACAAGCATGTCCGTACTCCTCCCCGGGTGCGTAGGCAGAGAAGTCCGGACCACGGAGTTCGGTGGAGTTCTCCATCAGGAAGATTCCGCAACTATGCCCCCCTCAATGCCTCAAAAACCCAAGTGCTGATGGAGGTTAGGGAGCAGCTGCCAAGGCCGAAAAGGATGCGCACACACCCTGGGAAGCGCAATCCTAATAAGTTCTGCCTCTACCATCGTGACCATGGCCACGATACAGAGGAGTGCATTCAGCTCCGGGATGAGATCGAGGAGCTCATCAGACGAGGTCGGCTCGATAGGTTCATTCGATGCCGACCTGAAGGCAGAGTGGATCGGCCAAGGGCCCTGCCGCAACCTGAACCGTCGAGGAGGGAAGAGCAGCCCGAAGATCGGCCTCCAATCGGGACCATCAACTCCATCATCGGAGGACCTCAAGGAGGAGCAGACCTTCCATGACCATGGGACTCGAAAAACCTGTAAATGTACTACTAATGACTTTGTTTTGAATCAAAATTCCTTTCGACTTTGCATGTCTTTCCCTTTTGGCATGGACTTGTTACGACTGGGGATAACCCCTTCAAACAATCAAAACAAGGTCATGTTAGGAACAGGAGGAGAACCTCATCCTAACATGAGCAAAATGAAAGTCCGATTACTTTAAGATCGGATCGGGGGAAGGCCCATATAACGGTCCTTAAGTGCCCCCATGGTCATGTTAGGAACAGGAGGAGAACCTCATCCTAACATGAGCAAAATGAAAGTCCGATTACTTTAAGATCGGATCGGAGAAGAGGCCCATATAACGACCCTTATGCGCCCCCACAGCCATGTTAGGGATAGGAGGAGAACCTCGCCCTAACATGAGCAAAGTCAAAGGCCCGGTTCTTTTAGATCAGATAGGGGGAGAGGCCCAACAACGCCCTTATGCGCCTCCACAGTCATGTTATGGACAGGAAGAGAACCTCGCCCTAACATGAGCAAAGTCAAAGGCCCGGTTCTTTTAGACTGGATGGAGGGAGAGGCCTTATAACGCCCTTATGCGCCCCCACAGCCATGTTAGGGACAGGAGGAGAACCTCGCCCTAACATGAGCAAAGTCAAAGGCCCGGTTCTTTTAGATCAGATGGGGGGAGAGGTCCTACAACACCCTAATGTGCCCTCACAGTCATGTTAGGAACAGGAGGAGAACCTCATCTTGACATGAGCAAAGTTGAAAGCCTGATTCTTTTAGACCGGATGGGGGGAGAGGCCCTTGCGACGGCCTTTATGTGCCCCCACAGCCCCGTTGGGAATGGGAGGAGAACCTCATCCTGACCTGAGCTGAGATCGACTACGTCAAGAACAGAAGGAGAACCTCATCCTGACGATGACAAAAATCCGATCGTCCAACATGATCGGATAAAGAGAAAAATCTCCTCAACGGCACCTCTACACCTCTTCGCGACCCTGCGAAAAGCAAGGGAAGGACCCTCACTTAGAGAAGAGGAGAAAAATTAAAAAGAAAAGCGACGAACTACATCGACAACAGATGAAAAATAAACTACACCAAAAATATAGGGAACTTCATCTCAACAAAGATGGGAGCTCCTACCGAACATCCCCGGTCTCTAAAAAAGCTCTTGACACGGGTCAGGAAAATAATGACTCCTTCAAGGTAATGCGAAGTTCAGACCACGAGCTCGAGCTTACGGCCATGGATGATAAGAAAAGCAAATCAACGTGGTGACGACTGGGTACCTCCGAATGACACCGACGTCGAACAAGTCAAGAGACAAAAAAAGTTTGGCGGACGATAATTTAATGCAATGCGTGGATGAGGTAAAATGAAATCTCCTTTTCATTTCATTCACAAAATATACACTACAAAGCCCAACAGGCTAAAGGAAGAAAAGCAAAACAATAAGAACAAGACAAAACAACAAAGGAAAAAATATATACATGGGAAGACGGAAGGCAAAAAGAGCCCTAAGGGGGCCCGACTTCCTCCGACCTCGAACCTTCGGCTTCGACTCTCGCCAGGGAGCGCCTTAAACTTTCGACTTCTGCTTCAAATTTTCTCTCTCTCATTAATATCTCCATGTATCTATGGTGAAATCGCTGGCTTTCGTTCTCTGCCTCTCGACACCTTTTTCTCAGGACCTCGGATTTCGCCTCCGCAACCTTGACGGCCTGCTGCTCACATGCCAGCTGGATCTTCAATTGCTGCAGCTCGGTCGTCCTCTTCCCAAGGGCGATAGAAAGCTCTTCTATGGTTCTTCTCAGGAATTGGAGTTTGCTGGAATCCCGAACGAAAGCAAGCTGAGCCCTTCCAGCTAGCTGCCCTTGAAGGCGGGCAACTTCGTCGGTCGCCACCCTGAGCCTCCCTTTGTATTCGTCTACCTGCTTAAGCCAGCCGACCCGGTACGCATCATAGCTCGCCTCAGCATCTTGGAGCTGTTGCTGGAGGATGGAGACCTTCTTCGACCATTTCTGGTCGCTGTCGGCCCGAATCAAAAGCCAGGATGAGCTTCCTTCCAACTGGCTAATTCTCTCTTGTGCAGCCGACAGCTCCACTCGGAGGGAACTAATCTTGACGGCTTGAGCCCAAATTCGATCGCTGGCGCACTTCCTGTGCTCCTCGAGCTCCCTCTCGAAGTTCGTCTTTCTTCGACTGTACTCCATGATCCCCTTCACGTGGAGGTTTCGGAAGTAGGTGGCCTCCGCGGTGGCTTCAGAGTGACCCTCCCTCAACCTGCGGAGCTCGCCTTCCATTTTCTTCAACCTTTTCATCAAATGAAGAACTTCCTTCTTCAGACGCTGGATCGTGGACTTCAGCGGAATCCCTTGGGGCAAGGAAAGCACTTCGACAGGGCACTGCCATCGAGAGGTCAACGCGTTAAGGCGCAGCTCATTACAAAGAAAGAAGAAAGAAAGAAAAAGAGGAGAGAAAAAGTCCCCCATAAGGAGGAGATCAATTTTATTGACTGAACGTTTCTTGAAGATAAAAGAAAGAAGAAAAATTGCACTAAAGGAAGAATACAAGGTTAGAGGTCTCGGACCTCTGGATCAACGGGGGGACTCGGCACCTCTGGGGGGCGGTCTGCGGTGGCTGCAACGACGGTGGAGGGTCCAGCTTCATCCTCGGATGCCTCATCCAGGAAGCTGAGGTCGAGCTCGAGAAATTTCTCGACCATCTTCCCCTGGCAGAGCTCGAACCCTTTGTTGAATGCGGCTTGGCCGAACTCAACCTTCAACTTCTTCATTTCGGTGGAAGACTTGAACTCCTCCACCGCTTGAATCCTGGCTTTCGAGACTAGGGTCGGGATCTGCTCCGCCATATTAGCAACCTCGGCCTCCGCCCTCCTCACCATCTCCTCCAAGGCGGCCTTCTGTTCCATCGAGGTCTGTTTCTCCTTCTCAAGTGCTTCTCGGAGACCGGCCGCCTCGAGGGCCAATTCCTTAAGGCGGGCAACCTCGGCCTGCTGACCTTCCACCGCCTTGTTTGTCGTCTCAATGTTGGCGAAGAGTTGGTGTCCGAGCTGCAAGGATGACCGAAGGGTCAGAGTGAAAGCTGAGGAGTTAATTAAATGAAGAAGCGAAAGGAAGAAAGAAAGATGAATCTGCTTACCTTGAGGAAGGCCCCCAGCGAGTTCCAGACTCGTTGTGCAGGATCGACGCGGACGACCCTCTGGACGACTTCGGGCAGTGAGCACCCGTCAACCAGCTTTTTTATTAGGTCCCTGTCACTAAAGGGATCATCCCCCTGCTCCTCTTCAGAGCCGTGGGATTCTTCGGTGGTAGCCCGACGACTGCCGACCCTGCGGGCCAAGGTCTTCCTCCTCTTCCTCCTCTCACCCCCCGGCACCTCCTCAGGATGGGTCTCCGAAGCGGGAACCTCGGTAGGAGAACTCAAACCCCTCAAGGAAGCCCGGGCGGCTGGAAGCTCAGTGTCTGCAAGGACGTCCGCGGCTGAGGTCGCTTGGACGGACGCGGCCGAACTCATCCCCTCCACTCTGGTCTTCTTCGCCAGCCCGGAGGCCGCGACGCCCTTTCTCTTGAGAGCCTTCAGGCCCCTGGCAAGCATTTGTGCTTCTTCGGCGTTCATGCCTAAAAAAAAAAAAAAAAGAAATTGAAAGAAGAAAAAGAGAAAGGGGGGGTGAAAAAGGAGAAAAGAAGAGAAGTAGGAAAGGAAAAGAAGAAAAGAAAAGGAGAGATGAAATACTGGCGGGATCCAGGGGGCTCAAACCGATGTTGAAGAGAAACTGCTCCTTCAGGAGGTTGGGGAGAGAAAGAGTTGGATATTTGAGGAGTTTCTGGGAGGCTTGATGATCGTCCCCCCCAGGCTGGGCGTCCGATGGACGGAGTCCCTCGGAGAGCCCCAAGGGGGCAACCCCAGCCTCAAGGTCGGTCATCGGACATAAAGAAACTTCCCCTTCCAGTTATGGATAGAAGAGGGGGCACCTTTCAGCAACCCCTTTCTACCGAACTGTGGGGAGAAGTACCATCAGTCTTTCGCCGTGGGATGACGTTTGAAGGTGTAGAAGTATCTAAACAAGAAAAGGGTGGGCTGGACTTCGACTATATGACAAAGAGAGAGGAACCCTATTAAGAACTTAAAGGAGTTCGGTGCAACCGAAGTCAGAGAAATATCCAGAAACTGAAAAAGAGCAATAACAAAAGGTGAAAGAGGAAGCCGAAGTCCGGCACGGAAGGCCTCCTGGTACAGGCAGAAGCAGCCGGGGGGAGGGGCACTAGCTCGGTCGGACGGGCCAGGAAGTTCCAGTTCGTACTCCGGAGGAACCCCATACTGAACTCTTATCAGTTGGAGTTCGTCCGGAGTCAGAGAACAGGGAATGGCATCCGGTACAAAAATCGGACGAGGTTCAGCTCTAGCTACCGGTTCACCTACCGCCTGAGGACCCTGGGAGATCGAAACGGACGAACTCCTAGAGCCGCTAGAAAAAGAAGCCCGGGAAGACATCTAGAATCCCACGAAAACCACTTACAGAGGAGAAATCCCTAAAAGTTGAGGAAAATCGCGGACAAGGCCTCGGGGGACTGACGTGTAGAGCAAGAGGAAGAAAGATCGAACGGCAAAAAGAAGAACAAAAAGAGAAAGGAGTTTCGAGACTAACCTAAGCGATTCGGAGAGGTGCGAAGATGCAAAAATGGGGACGGCTCGAGAAACCCCTAAGGCTGGAAAGGACGCTGAGAAAAATCAGGGCTCTCAGGGAGAAGAAGGGTGCCGGAATGAGACGGTCGGATAGAGCGGGACTCTTGGAGGAGGGATGCGGGTTTAAATAGACCCCAGGATCCGGCATAATGATGATTGCGAATCCCCTCTGACCAGTCTCTTTTCGTCATGTGTCCCACTCACCACAGCGGGCGGTTAAAAAGTGGCAGACGGCCGACAGAGCCTTTATTGCGCCACGCCTTAAGCACCGTTCCGCTGCAGGTTCCAAAAGAGCCTCTTCGGATCACCTCGATTTGAAAAGACTGCAGCGCACGCGTATTAAATGCCAAAATATCTGAGGACGATTACGTGCGGGCATCAAGGGAGCAACTTCGGCTGTGAAAATCTCTCTGTACTTTCTTCATTCGAAATTCGGACTCGAAAGTAGGGAGACTGGTGTTAGGTATAAAATATCCTCAGTCGAAGTTCTCAACAGGATTGACCCTCCCAAGACTCCTCCGGCTTTCGACTACAGATGGTATCTCTCCGGACTTCTCCAACAGTCGGATTTCCATAGTGCTGACTGAATTCTCCCAACGGACGAACTCCCACTGCACCACCCGAACTCCTTCAACATGAGTTCCCCCAGTCATCTATCAAGCCGCCCCAAGCGCTCACTGAGCTCTGCCGCCAGCCGACCTTCTACGACCATCGGCTGTTCCCCGAATCCCTTCCAGACTTCTTCCAATCAGGTTCAACTCCAATCCAAACTACCTCGGACCTTGCCAACGGCTGAACTTCACCAACGGTAGATTCCTACAACTTCCAGATTCCATCCAGACTCCTACGGGAGCCGGACTTCATCCCCAACCTCAATTGCTGGAAGGTTTCGCCCGGACTCCCACGGGAGCCGGGCTCTGTCCTCGACCTCGACTGCTGGTAGGCTTCGTCCGGACTCCTAAGGGAGCCGGACTTCGCCCCTGACTTTAATTGCAGGTAGACTCTGCCCGGACTCCTATGGGAGCCGGATCTCGTCCCCGACTCTGGCTACAGGCAGACTTCGTCCGGACTCCTACGAGAGCCAGATTTCGTCCCCAACCTCAATTGCTGGAAGGCTTCGCCCGGACTCCCACGGGAGTCGGGCTCCGTCCTCGACCTCGACTGCTGGTAAGCTTCGTCCGGACTCCTAAGGGAGCCGGACTTCGCCTCTGACCTTAATTACAAGTAGACTTCGATCGGACTCCTACGGGAGCCAGATCTCATCTCCGACTCCAGCTACAGGCAGACTTCGTCCGGACTCCTACGGGAGCCGGACTTCGTCCCCAACCTCAATTGCTGGAAGGCTTCGCCCAGACTCCCACGGGAGCCGGGCTCCATCCTCGACCTCGACTGCTGGTAAGCTTCGTCCGGACTCCTAAGGGAGCCGAACTTCGTCCCTGACTTTAATTGCAGGTAGACTCTGCCCGGACTCCTATGGGAGCCGGACCTCATCCCCGACTCCGGCTACAGGCATATTTCATCCGAACTCCTACGGGAGCCGGACTTCGTCCCCGACCTCAATTGCTGGAAGGCTTCGCCCGGACTCCCACGGGAGTCGGGCTCCGTCCTCGACCTCGACTGCTGGTAAGCTTCGTCCGGACTCCTAAGGGAGCCGGACTTCGCCCCTGACTTTAATTGCAGGTAGACTCTGCCCGGACTCCTACGGGAGCCGGACCTCCTCCCCGACTCTGGCTACAGGCAGACTTCGTCCAGACTCCTACGGGAGCCGGACTTTGTCCCTAACCTCAACTGCTGGAAGGCTTCGTCCGGACTCCTACGGGAGTCGGATTCCGTCCTCGACCTCGATTGCTGGTAAGCTCCGTCCGGACTCCTAAGGGAGCCGGACTTCACCCCTGACTTTAATTGTAGGTAGACTCCGTTCAGACTCTCACGGGGGCCGGACCACGTTCCCGACTTCGACTGAAGGAAGACTTCGCACGGACTCCTATGAGAGCCGAGCTCCGAACTCCTCTCAGACGGGTAACTAGCCACCTCTCTCCGCCAGACACTACAGCCGGACTTCGGCCGACAGGCCTGGACCCTCTAGCAGGCCCCAGCAACGGCCATGACTCTGCTCCACTTCCTGCGACGGATTCGGCGCGACTCCATCATTCCTTGGTGAGCCGCGGTAACGGTCACGACTCTGCTCCACTTCCTGCGATGGATACCGCGTGATTCCTCCATCCTCTGACAAGTCGCGACAACGGACACCGCTCTACTTCCCGTGACAGACTCCACGTGGCATGTCTCGGTGATAGCCACGATTCCACTCCACTACTCCTCGCCATAAACTCCTCCTGACCATGGGCGGTCTACTGCCAGACGGTTACAAACGTCGCTATCAGTCTGTTGCTCCCTCCGCCTATAAAAGGGGGACCCCAGATACGTTATTTTCTAAGCTCTCATTTTTTCATCTAGAAACTCTGCTAAAATTTCCGTTCGAGCACTCCATTCTTGTTGAGGCAGAGAACTGACTTGAGCGTCGAAAGGTCTTGCCGGAGCAACCCCACCTTCGGTTTAGACTTCCTTTGCAGGTCCCGACGGCGACCGCGACTCCCTCGACTCCAGCTTCTCCGATGCAGGTGGATTTTTGCACCAACATGGGCTATTTAGATACTCAATTCAACACATGCTAGCCTATCATGCACAATAAACCATGGGTCAGCAAGGTCGTCCTCATATAGAACATGATTTGGGGTGATGAAACCAATGATATGGATTCATTAGAGGATGAACATAAGAAAACATCAGCATCACAAGACCCAGATCTATGTTCAGCAGAGGGATATGGAGGCCACAACAACAAAGAACCAGAGTCAACTGTGGTGAGCTCTGAATACCACACAATGCCAGGCAATTATATTTTGTAGGTGATTGATAGCTTTGGGACCACTAGTACTGCTTCTCAGTTGCTGATGTGTTCCGTGCCAAGTGATCCCATGCCTCAGCGCCGACCGCATCATACATCTGCCAGATCTCTACCCACATCATGATCATCTCTGCATGGAGCATCCAAAGAAGTAACTGCATCACAAAGAAGTGAGAAGGAATTTTTCCCCTAGTGAGGTTCTCAGTGATAATCATCTTGGCCTTCGAGGGAAAGAAACTCCTCTACAATCAAACAATCCATAAGAAAATCAAATAATTCAACAGGTGAGATGTCTTCATAATGATAATTAACATCTCCAAATAGTGCTATTTTAGATAAATAATATATGCTGTCTTGTTTGCTTCTCGAAGGATGTGAGACACAATGCCATCATCCAATAATATATATTGGATGATGGCATGTTTTGTGTCCTCAACATTAGATTAGCAGATGTCACTATTGATATAGTCTGCATCTATTATACCTTGGCTGTCCAGCAGTTTTTTAGTTTGTGGTCGACCCCAAAATAGCCTCCATAAGAATGTTTTGACCCTCATGGGAATGTTTAATTTTTAGATGCTTGAAAAATTATAGAGGCTATCAGTTAATGAGTTAGGCTTGACCAGAGCACATATATCTTTAGTAGTAACTTGGTGTAGCCTGTTAGGACCCCAATAAAGCTGATCAAACCAGTTTCTATGTGCAAAAGGAATTTTGCAAATTTGATTCATCATGTAGAATACGGATAATAGTTTATTTGAATTCCAAGAGTGGTCACCATCAATTAGATCACGAACCTAGACTTCCAGGTTAGGCGCCTCAGTATTAGTGGGAATCGGCCATTTTAATAGTGGAGTGGTATCAAACTAAGAATCTTCAATCATATTAATATTAGGATTAGTACCCATAGTCCAAATGAAGTGCAACTGTACCAACATCCCATATCCACATATCTCCTCCAAATTGGGGAGCACTTCCTTTACCGCTAATAATTGTACCAACTATCGGAGATATGATATTTAGCATACACGAGTTTGGCCCATAGAGACTCAGAATTAAGGATAATTTGGGCTGCCAGTTTGCAGAGAAAGGCTTTGCATTTGGTGACAAGATCTATAATGCCGAGACCACCACTGCTCTTGGGCAGATATATTCACTCCTAAGAAATGAGATGAAGACCTCTTCGGCTAGTATCATGCCCCCATAAGAAGCCTCGAAAGTCCTCAAGTTTGGCAATAATGGACATAGGCATTGATACCGTTGACAAACAAAATATAGAAAGCTAAAGTCTCTTTCTGCGAAGGAAAGAGACTTGCTATCATATTGTCAACTAGAAAGCTAAAGTTAGCAGGATTCAACTGTGAATTAGAAAGTGGAGCCTTGAGGTACTCCAATCAGTTCTCCTCTTCGGTACGTGAAAAATTCTCTTGATATGATTTTTGGTTGCAATAAATGTTGATGGGTAGAAAGTGATGTGTGATTTGTTAACATTGATTGCTTGACCCGACAGAGAACAATAAGCCTCAATCGTGGCCCTCGTGATTAGGAGGTAGTTATCTATAAAGAAAACATGTGATAGAGAGGGTCGGCTTATAAGCATTAAGACTATGACATTGAATAGCATGATGTAGGAATCCTGAGAACATCTCCAAGCATAAGATAAATAAATAAGGAGAGAGAGAGAGAGAGAGTGGGCAGCTCTATTTGAGGCCATAAGATAAGGAAAATCAGACAGAGGGTGTTCCATTAATCAGCAAAGCGCAAATGGTAGTATGCATGGTCTTTTTGACCAGCTTGATGAATTTGGCATTAACGCCAAATTAACTCATTAACTTAAAGAGAGAGGCCCGATGCCTTGATCGTAAGCCTTTTCATATCGAGTTTCAGCATCATCAAACTGCAAGAAGGTGGGGCCCTATGTAGGGAATGCATGATTTCTTGACCAGGTGTGTTCGCTAGTTTTCCTTATACTAGTTAATTAGCCATTCTTTTGGTTATTCCTCTTTGTTGTTAGTGGTATATTGGCTTTATTATGAGTAAACTTGCTTATCGGGAGGGCCTGGTCGGGCTCCGCCAAAGAAAAAATGGCCTTTTTGGTTTTTACTGGTCAAGATAAATCTTATCTGCAGGTGGGAAGAGAGGACGAGGCAGCGTGGTAGTGGAAGGAGGTGGTGGGGCAACGAGAAGGAGGCGGCGAGGAGGCAAAAATGCTGGGAGATGGGGAGGACTCGAGGAGAAAGTGAGAAGATAGGGAGGTTGCAACAAGAAGGTGGCCTGGTAGCATGGCATCGGAAAAGCAGATGACGAGGAGGTGAGAAGATAGGAGATGGAGAGGACTCAACGAGGAAGCAGGGGAGTAAGGAGGCCATTAGGAGGCAGTGTGGTGGTGAAGAGGAGGTGGTAGGGAGGCGCAGAGGAGGCGAGAAGACCAAGAGATGGGGAAGACTTGATGAGGAAGCGAGGGGGTAGGAAGGATACGAAGAGGAGGCAGCAAGACAGCAAGAAGGAGCAGTGAGGTAACGTGAAGGAGGCAATAGGGAGGTAGGAGTAGGTGCGAAGGCTGAGAAAAAGGAAGGAGACGATGAGGCTGGGAGGCGGTGAGGAGCAAATCATGGTGGATTGGAGAAAAGGGTACAAGGATAGAAAAATAATTATGAAAATTGTGAAAGATACTTAAGACAGTAAATTATATATTATAAAATATATTTATTAATTTAAAATTTATATAATCAGATCCAGTGTAGATCGACATAAATCTGAACCCGATTTTTTAAAAAAATAAATTTAATTTTTAGACCTAATCTAATTCATCAGATTAAAAAATAAGATTTAAGTCTGTTCTAAAGATATCATGCTCGAGCGGACCGAATAGATCGTCCGAGATATGAATAGTTAGTTGTGAATTTAACACTACAAAATTATATGATCGATGAATCTCGATAATTTCTTAGCTAATAATAAATTTTAAAATTACTATCAATTCTAGATTATATATAAATAATATAATTTAGAACTATCTATTTTGTAAAATAAATCAGAGCACCCGTATAATATTAGTTATTTTGAAATAATATCAATAAAATGGTACTCATTTTACCACTCTCACCAACACAACAACTGAATTATATAATTCTAATTAAAATAAAATAATTTAATGAATTAATTAAGAAAAGAATCTATAAGGTCATTTGGAGGTATGAAAAGAAAAAAAAAGAAAATCAAATCATAAATTTTAAAAAAATACTAATTTTTATTTTTATAATTTTTATTATTTTTTTAAATTTAGTTCTTTTGCTAATTTTGAGAAAATTTTGAATGTAAAAAAAAAATTGATTTTTTTTCGATTTGAATTTTCAGAAGACTGGTTCAAATCAATCCAATCTAATTTATATAAATAATAAAATTTTTATATTTAAATTAAATTTAATCTAACTTATTGAACATCAATCTAATAAAAAGAATCACTTTCGCGAGTTGGTTCCAAACGATTTTTATTGGAAGCCTTCGCGAATTTGATTTTAAAAAATAATTTAAAACGGTCCGATTTCGGATGCATCTCGACCTGCCCGACTCACGCACACCAGATGGTCCCACAGATCATAAACCGGCATCCAAGAGCACCCGTCATCGGTATTCCGCGTACCCGTGGCAGGCATGGCGACAGGGGGACGGGAGTGGGTGGATGTCGGAAGGCGAGCAGAGTAGGCAACTGTGGGAGGGGCTGCGGGGAAAAAGTGGAGAAAATATCTGGTACCGCCGTTGGAGTTGACGAGCGTGCGGAAATAGATGAAATCGGAGGGGGTGGTAAAGGGGCTCGCGGGCGGCGAGGGATGGCTGCCAAGGCGGCGGAGCCAAGGGGAAAGAGAAGGATGCTGTGGGAGCGCGTGGTTTTGTCGTCGGTGGAGGCCAATAATGCTGGCCCTCGCTGAAACTATTATTCTGCAAGCCGTGAGTGCTTGTTGGTATTTATCCATCCGCTTAGCTTGATCGCCACAGGACCAGGCCATTCTGCCGTGCTGCTGCTGGTGATGTTGGTGGTGCTTCTCTTATCTTCTCACTTGTCTTCTATTTTCCATTTTTTTTAAAGAGGCCGTGATGATTTGTCTGGTTGGCGTGGGCATCTTTGTTGTGTCACCTACTTTGCTGGTGGTGATGACGGTTTGGCACGCGAAGAAGTACTCTCTCTCTCTTTCTTTCTTTCTTTCTTTCTTTCTTTCGTTTTCTTGGACGGCAGGGCAAACTCGGGGGCCTGCTGGTCCGCAGGCAACCGTTTGCAGCCGTTTCTTGCTTTGTGGCAGAGACTGGGGGACTAACACGATGGTGAATATAATGATGAATCTGAGCCTCCTCTCTTCCTCTTTTTCTCCTTCCTACACCATTTTTCTTCAGTCAGTTTGTTCCCCTCTCTTGTTAATTTGTTTCTAGTTTTTGGAATCTTGGCAAGAATTGATATGATGCTGTAGCGGGTGAAGAACTGGGGCATAGATTGCAGCACAAACATCCAGGGGTCTAATTACTTGTTAATGCTATTCTGGTTGCTGTTTCGTCAATTCAATACTTTCTTTTGGTGTTATAGTTTTTTTTTTTTTCCTCCTCAAAATGAACTTTGAATAGGAGTCTGCTTCAGCTCAAGCTTTCAAAATGAATATGTGTTCACAGGCCACTACATTTTTGTGTTCAGATTTATTGATAATGTTTAGCCATAGGCAAGGTAGATTATTTCTCTACTTCAGACTGAATGTCCAGCGTTTTCATACTTGCTATTAGGTAGTACTGGGTCGCTTAACTTGTTAATGCTTTAAAAGTTAGGAGCACATCTCGTGTAATCTGTATGCTAGAAGAAGGGTGTAAATGTTAACTCACCACTTGACACCAAATGCTATAAAAGTTAGGAGCACATCTTGTGTAATCTGTATGCTAGAAGAAGGGTGTAAATGTTAACTCACCACATGACACCAAATGATTATGATGTTAGAGAGTGGGCCAACCTTAGCACCGAGGAAATTCCCACGGAGAAATAAACAGGACAAGAAACAACTCTAGATGACAACCAGAAAGAAATGAAGATAAAAAATGATGGAAGATGACAATAGGTAAATCAAGTATATAGTTGACCTTGAGGGGATTTGAACCAACGAACTTCAGCAATCTTGGCTTTGGTAACATGTTAATTAACCATTTGATCCAAAAACTAAAGCTACTAGTGAATAAATCAACAATGTAAGCCAGACCTAACAGTACAATCTACTCTCTGGTGCTGGGCATATTTTTTTTACTGCAAATCCTTTTATGGCCTCAATAGAAATGAATTAAAACAATCAGGTTATGTGGCAGATTTTATTGGCTGAGAAAAACTTTTCGGTCCCTTCCAATTCACTGTGGGTTGTCAGTTTCATTTGGTGAGAAAATCTCACCCAGTTATTCCTTTTTCTCCTGGTATGTGTGTGTTGGTGAGAGGTTGTTGGTGGGGGGGGGGGGGGGTGCGGGGGCAGGGGACTTCATAATTAATGAGTTATTTTAAACTTGCACGCTTCATGTAATTGTGTGCCAGACTTTGATGGTCTGCCAATCCACTGGCAACCAACTGCAGGCATTGGGGATTTCAGATTAGTACAACTCAAATGAGTTACTTGCAAGCTATTCGCTTTTGGCTCAACAGGTGCATGCTTAATAAGTCAACGTGCCGAGGTTGTTCATGAGGTTTGAGCTCAAAATACCTGTTAGCCAAGCATTATATTTGCCGTTGGCTTTTGAACTCTTACTTCATATGATATTGATTTTAATGAGCAAAACTTTGAGATGCATCTTCTCTTAAATTTCATGACTGTCTTTTTATTCTTTCTGATGATTTATATCTCATATCAAGGTTCTACAAATCTTTACATTTTTGTGGTAGCTTTTGCAATTGTATTCTTAGTAATATTCGAGGACATTCAAGTTGCTATTACAACTTCTTATAAACTAGCTGTTCCAATTTCTGACCCTTTGTCCACACCCTCCCTTTTCCCAAGTGCATTATGCATGCTTGATGGTAGATCTGTCCACGGAAATGGATGTCCTGAGATCTGTGGTTGTTCTCAATCTTATGATGATGCTTTTGGGTGAGCTTGCCTGGTTCAGAGTGCTGTCCTATCTTCTAACTTCATTCTCTTTATGACGTGACCACCATCTCTACTGCATCTTGAGTTCCATGCAGTTAGGTCACATGTTTCTAGACTGACAGAAGATGCTTTGCTTGTCAGCCATCCATCAAATGCTCTTTCCTCTTCAGTTAGTCACATATATAACTTGTTGAACTAGTTTATTTTTCTCTCATAGCAGGCTACATTGTGATGGTCTGCTATTTGGCAAACAAACATTGCAGCTTATTAATGACTCAAGCAATGTCTGATAAATTGGAAATGCAGCTTATTAATGTTTCTCTCATATCGACTTGGATCGTGCAAACTCAAAAGCTTATTTATTTCATTCAGTGATGGGAGTTTTGGGATTGTCTGTGTGATAGTAGGGACATGTGATGACCTGTCTTCAAGTTATTTTTGAATTGTTTTCTTACAGAATTAATTTTATGTTGCTTTGATGAGAAAACTAAAGCCTGTATGCAGATAACCAGTGGTGGTTGGTGGAGGTGTGATGTGTCTATAACCTTTCTTTCAATCATTTTTAAACCATTTTCCTTATAGAATTAAGTTTATGTTGCTTGGATGAGAAAACTAAAGCCCTATACAGGTAACCATTATAGTGGTTGGGGGACAAGCGTCATTGCATCAAGGTTAAATTATCTTATCAGTTCCATGGCTGCCTTTAATTTCTCAGTTCATGCCAATCACCCTTTTACTACTATCTTTGTTTTTCCTTCTACTTTTGCATTATCTACTTCTATTTCCAATATGATAACAAAAACAAAATTCTCCAGTTATTTGATAATTCTTAAATTATTCCTTCTGTTGACCAAGTTTTTATTTGAATTATTCTGCATATCCAGGCTAATAATTTATTATACAAATGCTTCTGAATTTTGTTATATATTTCATGAACTGCTCATGAAGTACTCACGAAGCACTCATGAGCTTACAAGTTAGCAATGCTATGTGTTGCTATTGGTGGTGGTAGTTTACTGTTTCGCTCTCCCATGATTGCTTCTACTTGATGAAATGTATAGGTATTGTTTGTCATACATTATTCATTCTTTGTAAATTTCTTCTTTCCATCATCGAAGTTCTGCATGTTTCTGAATTTTGAATTGTTTTCCCTATTTGAATCATCTTAAACGCCAACCCCATTACCATGATTTGTTAGTACAATTTCCTGCTCAAGCAATGCAATGCAGGCACATTACTTTTCAGATTCTTTGGCTAATCTAACCTTCCACCAATGAAGTTCTTGCCAGAGAAGGGCCAGCCATTCAGGCACATGAACCTTCATCCCACGAGTGGATTACTTGGATGGTGTTTATGTCACCAAAAATTTGATATAGTTAACCATGTCACTATTCTTTGTTCTTGTTTCCTTATTCTTCCATTTGGATAGAGGCAGGGATGATTTGCTTGCTGTAGCTTTTATGCTTCAAGCACTGAATTTTCATGAATGCACTTTCTTCCGGTACTCGTTTTATAGATAGGAAATTGTAGGTGGCCATATATTATGTCTTTTCTTATCTTGGTTGAGATTCGAATTGTATCATTTGCATTGGGCTTTTTTTTTTTCTTCAATTTGGTTTCAGGTTGGAGGTGTGGTAGTCCAACTCACTTGCAGCTCCACCTGCCATACTCTTGTAGTTATAGCACAATAATTGGATTCCTACTCCTACCCTTCCTCAAATGTCCTGGTCTTTGATGGGGAGAATGCCATCTTGGCTGGGTTGGTGATTGTGGAGGAGGTCAAATAGGTGTTTTGGTTTATAACAAATGATAGAACGCCATAGCTAGATGGGTTTTCCCCACTTTTCTTCAGGAGATACTGGGTGATCATGGGACCTAAGGTTGTTTCGGCCATCTAGCAGTTCTTCATATTAGGGAGGATGTCTGAGGTGTGAAAGATCTTTATCGCCCTGATTCCGAAGATGTTGGATGCCTTTAAACCTAGTCATTATAGGCCCATCAGTTTGTGCACGACCTTGTATGAGGCCGTAGCGAGGATTATGGTGTGCAGATTGAAACTGATTCTTCCTTGGTTGATTAGCTCAAAGCAGAGAGCCTTTATCGGTGGATAGAGTGTCACCGACAATGCTCTCATTGTCTAAGAGTTTATACATGATCTTTGGGGAGTCTCCGACCGTCGTTGTCTCTTGGCCACCAAGCTTGATATGGAGAGAGCCTACAGCCAAGAATTCAAATCTCAGTGAGACATCCCATGGGACATCGGGATGAGGTACCATCTCATGTGTTAGGATAGGACATCCCGCTAACGTCTTAGCATCCCGATCAGGACGTCTTGGACATCTCATGTCCCAAGTATCGGGACAAAGCAGGACAATGGTGCGCCCCGTTCCATTAAAAAATCGGGACAGTTCCATTCCATAGGATTTAAAATCTTGCCTACAACCGTATGTCTTGGGAGTTCCTTAAGACGGTTCCTGGAGAGCTTTGAATTCCACAGGGTCTAGATCAGGTGGATTCTCAACAATGTTTGTGCCTTACCCTTCTCCATTTTGGTCAATGGCACATCGATGAGCTTCTTCCACTTTACTGTTGGCCTTCGCTGAGGTTATCCACTATTTTCCTATCTTTTCATTATTTATGCTGATGCCTTGTCTCGTGCTCTCTATGCTACAACCCTATCTCAGATCTTAGAAGCCTATATGCCTACTTCAAGGGCTCAGCCGATTGCTCATTTGCACCTCATTTGCTATGTGCAGATGACCATCTCCTCTTGGATCGGGTCCACTTGCGGACTACGCGACTCTTAAGAGAGTCCTAAAGGAGTATTGTTTGGCCTCAAGTCAGAAAGTGAATCTTTCTAAGTCAGTAGTTTACTTCAATCTGAGGGCGACTGCAACTAGAGCAGGCGGTTAAGGAGCTTCTCGGGATTCTAAGCAGATCGGTGTGTTATGGTACCTATGAGTGACTATTGCCGGTCGGAGGCTCCATACATCTGAGTGTGTGGATGTTGAGCTTGGTATTCGAGAGCGGCTTGAGGGGTGGCAGGTCAGATGTCTGTCTATGATGGGTAGGGTGACATTGGTGAGGTCCGTTCTTTGCTCTGTAGTGATCTATCTTCTTACCAGCAATATTGTGTTGAAATCCAATTCAAAAGTTAGAGCGGATGTTTAGGAGCTTATTTGGGGGTCGCATGGAGGCAGGAGGGGTATCCATCTAGTGGCTTGTGGTGTGGTTTGTCAGTCTCTTTGGGATGGATGCTTGGGCATGCTGTCACCAGTGTTGAGGAGGGAGACTATGATTTCCTGACATACCATGAGGTTCATCCTTGAGCCAAAGGGACTTTGGAGCTTTGTGATCAGAGCTAAGTACGGTCTCTAGACCACAAGGAGATTAGGGTTACGCGGAGTGCGTCATTTCAGTGGCGCAAGATCTGTGGTCATGCACCAGAGGTGTTAACTAGCACCAGGTGGGTGATAGTCGTCTATGGATGTTATGGATGATAGTTGGCTGTCTGACCTCTTTTTGCAGAGATGGCCAACTTTGGTTTTTGTATGGAGGCACAGGCATGCTTGCGGATCTACTACTTCAGCCTAATAAGAAGACCTGGGGTATTGCCCGAATTTAGAGCCTCTTTGGGGACAATCTGGTCAAAAGGGTTCAGGCTTTGGCGATTCCATTTGATGGGGGTCCAGACATGAGGGTGTGGGGATCTTCGTGCTGTCCTAAGGTGAGAGTTTAGGATCTATTGTGGTTCTAATAATGTGGAGGGCACCAATAGTCCCACATCAGTTGTGAGTCAAGGGGGACTTGCGCTCATAAGGAGAAAAAAATCATTCCCACGTAAGGCGTCTTTTAAAGGACAAAACCGTTAGGCCTATGGGCCAAAGCGGACAATACCTCATGTGACGGGCCGAGCCTTTGTCTACAATAATGGCAGCCAGGTAGGGATCGAGGTCCGCCTCGATTCCCTGGGGCTGAAGTCCAACTCGGCTGACTGTGAGGCTCCTCGGACTGTACACATCGGAGTCTCCTTTGATTGGAGGGCTCTGTTGTGGTTCTAATAATGTGGAGGGCACCAATAGTCCCACATCGGTTGTGAGTCAAGGGGGACTCGCGCTTATAAAGAGAAAAAAATTTTTCTCATGTGAGGCGTCTTTTAAAGGACAAAACCGTGAGGCCCATGAGTCAGAGCGAGCAATACCTCACGTGACGGACCGAGCTCTTGTCCACAATAAGACCTATATCACCTATATAGCAATGACCCACCTCGAAGTATGGAGGATTCTTGGGTATGGCGGATTGGGATCCACCCTAGAATGGCCCTCTTTATCTGGAAGGTGGCCTAGGGCCGCCTCCCCACAAGGAGTGTTCTGAGAGAGTGAGGGATGTCCATTCCCTTGTCTTGTCCCATTTGCGATGAGGGTAAGGAGATTGTTGGGCACATCCTCCTTCAGTGCGCACATGCGAGGCAGGTCTGGAGTTTAGCTGGCTACATATGGGCACCCATCCAGGTGGCAAAGCTAGAGCGATTCTTTCTTTAGGTAGCACAGGGCAGCTTGGACAGTGAGGCGACTACACCCTAGAGTATTTGAGTGGTGTATATTTTCTACAATATTTGGCTGGCGAGGAATACTTCATTGTTTGAGGGGAGTAGACTGTTGGTTAGACTCATAGTGGAGAGCCGCCATCCAAGCTGATGAGATCATTTAGCACTCCTTAGTCGATGTGACTGCAATAGCTCAAGACGTCTAAGGCTCCTCTCCATCTCCTGTAGCAATTCAATTAGTTTATATCACCTAGGAGCCTCCATCCCCGAGTTTCCTAAAAGTTAACTAGGATAGCAGTGTTTTGGAGGGCAGCCAACGAGGTATATCAGAATTTGTCATCAGGGGCCCAACACCAGGCTGCTGGCAGTTAGGGGCAATCGGATTTAGGACACCTTGGTGCCTAGAGCAGAGCTAAGGGCAGCCTAGGCAGGAGTCACCTATGCGAGACAAGTGTTGAGGGCTATTCATCTAGTGATTAAGGATGACTTCTCTATAATTATTGGGTGGATCCAAGGTTGGATGCAGGCTTCCTCTACTTACCTTCTACTGCGGCACATTTGGAGTGCTGTGAGGGGGTGCACCTCCTTGGGGGCCGACATGTTTATTAGAAGATGAACAAGGCAGCGGACTGGATTGCCTCCCGTGGCAGAGTACTCAGGAGGAGCCCTTTGGACTGATCATTCAGCGATTCCTACTGGTGTTTAGGATATTTTGTTTTCTATTTTTATTGGTTGTATTCACACTAGATGAGTGTGAACTCTCCGTGTTATCAAAAAAAAAAAAAAAAAGAAAAGAAAAGAAAAGACCCCACACATGATTTTGATAATTGGGAAATCCTGAGTCTCTCCACTTTGATATTGCAATACTTTGGTAATTGGGCAAACCTTCAACACCCCCCCCCCCCCAACCCCCTTTTTATTTTATTTTATTTTTCTGAGAATACAGTGGTTGGTCATGACCACTCAGGCTTCAACCTGAGACCTACCAACCAGCTGAGCTACCAGCTGGTAGTTTATTATCTAACCTTATGACTGTTTTGCTCTGTTTTCTCCTTTTTGTTAATGCCATTTTTTACATCATTTTCTAAAATTGTCATCTTGGTTGCTTGCTTCCTGCTTTTGATTTCTTCTACTCTCTCTCTTGGTTTGATGTTTGAGAATTATGATTTTGGTATACGCTTGATCCCTTTCCTCTTGTTATTCAAGGTTTTTTTAATCTCTGTTTAAGACCTTTATAATATTTGCACTTCCTGTCCATCATCTATTGTCAGTCATCAAGGTGCAAGATTAAGTGAAGAACTACCACTTATAGACAACACTATTTTGATCAATGCTGGTGGTATTATCACTGCTATAGCTAGTTATAGGGATGATTAGTAAGTGAAGGTTGGTCCTACCCTTTCATGATGGTACTTGGATCAGGTGGTATTCGGAAGAGTTGCCCGCTTGTACTCCAAAGCCATTGATCTCTCCCTTAAGATTGCATATGACCTTTCTTTTGCAGTGCTGGTTCTTCAGTTTATATATACTCCGCTCTCTAATTTCTGATTGCTATTCCACTGTTATGTTTGATTGTGTTTAATTTAAATCCAGTTAATACAACTGTTCATCTGATGTTTGTTTTGCTTTTAGTGGACAGTTAAATGTGATTTGAGCTGGTAAATATGGACTGAACACTGCACTTAAGGGGAGCTGCCATAGCACATTGTTTGCATCTTTCAGTTATTAGCAAAAAAAAAATAAGACCTTTGAGGGGATGATGATTTTCCCCTCTTTACATGGGGCTGTCTATAATATTTGGTAACGGGTCTGCAGATGCACCCTACATCAGTGTGGTTCAGTTGCTCAACTTTCATTACGTGTCTTGAAAATTGCATTCTCCTGATCTGTTTCAGCATGATTCTTGAGTTGGATGTTTTGAAAAGGCAAGTTTATTAAGTTTATCGCTTTCATAATATAATTGCTTAGCGCTCACTTGGATGGTCCCATGATCTGCAGGCAAATAGCTGTAACATTGAGCAAAGCCGAGCCTCCTCTTTCCAATCTTGAGACACTAATCTTTCTTATTACCTTTTTTGGTGTTGTATGTTGTTTGTTTTTACATCGGAATTTTGTTTATGCATTGGGTCTCTACTAGGTACATATCAAAGAAGCTTGTAATATATATCAGGAAGAAGTCGATAAGCACGTATCACTATATCATATAGTATCATATAATATGTATTGGTGAATATATTATTTTAAAAATTATATATTAATTTATTAAGAGATATGTATTAGATTGTTAGATAATTGATTTGTTAATTATATATTATCTGATCATATATTATGTATTAGTAAATTTAATATTTTAAAAATTATATATTAATTTATTTAAAGATATATATTGATTTGTTTAATGATTAATGTGTTTGGTGTATATCACTTGACCGTGTAATATATGTAATATATGTATTAATTGAAAATATATTATGAAAATGAGGAAGAAAAAATATCATACTTTTTGTTTATCTCTATGTAGGAAGAATTTTTTATTTTTTAAGTTTCTTATTTAAGATTAGTGTCATGGGGTATGCGGTAAAATTAAAAATCTATTTCATAATTTTCTCCAATGCCTGCCTTATATAATTTTTGTTCTTGAAATTCTGCCATATGCCAGTCTGTTCTGACATGCTAAAGATTTCTTGTATTGTGAGTTGATTCACCTTCTAACGGAACGTCAAACAATAATCCTCCACCATCTTCTTCAATAGAGGCCTCCATGTAGCAAGTGAGGCAAATCATCAAAAAAACACATTGGCGCTGCTAGAGCAGCCATCCAATATGTCAAGAGTGCTGTTGGTTATATTTTTTTATTTTTAATTTTTAAAAAATATTTTTTATTTTTTTTAATTTTTGTTATTGAGTAAAAATAAAAAAATAAAAAATATGTTTGATAACTGCGTTGCTATAAAGTAAAAGGTAATATTTAGAGACGGCAGTTGAAGAGTTCGATGAGAAAGAAGGATTCAAGAAGAGAGGGAGAAAGAAGTGGAGAGGTAAAGAGCTCGATGTGGGAGAAGGTTTCAGGCTTTTTTATTTTTTGGTTTGGTGTTTTAGAGGTGTGAAAGGAAAAAAAAAAATAGAAAAGCAAGTTTTGGAAAGCAAAAAAATTTTTCTTTGCATATAAAGTAATTATTTTGATTTTTTTTATTTTTTATGATGTTATTAAATATTATTTTTTAATTTTTATATTTTAAAAATTAAAAAAAATAATTTTTTAATGACCAACCAAATGCACTCTTAGTTTTTCACCCACCATTACCCTGTTAGTTAATTATATGCATGTAATCCATAAATTCATAACCCGGTATATGTTATATTATAAATTTTAGAATCAGAGGTATAAATCTACATTAGAATGATCTAGTTTTGTTATCTATCACAGGAAATATAAGTATAGAGGTTTTCATTCAAGCACCAAAGTGATCTGATTACAGTCGGCTTTGTTTGGTGGAAC